>NC_083435.1:6765774-7010774 GCF_020745735.1 Hemiscyllium ocellatum
CAGAGATCCTGTAGCCATCCTTGAAGATTGATCACCACCACCTTCCCCAGGGCTGGCCAATAAATTCTGGACTTAGCCACCACTTAGCTGACAATGCCCACATCCCAGAATGAATAATAAGGAAGAAAATGCCTAGCAACGTTCAGAAGGTGAAGAGACCATTCAGCCCATCAATTTGTAATTCTAATCCATTTACCGGCCTCTGCTCCACATCTCTTGCTCCCCAACCTCCCAAAACGATCTATCCAATTCAGTGTTGACAGCTCTGAATCTGCTCCAAGGACAGTGGAGAAGAGATATTTTGAGATTCCCATTCCTCATTGCGTGAAGAAATTTGTTCCCAAAGGCATTAGCTCTAAGGTTTAAAAACATGAGGTTAGCCACTTTGGGAAGAGGGACAGAGGTGCAGAGATTTTTTTTAAATGATAAAGGTTTGGAAAGTGTGGATGTTCAAAGGGACCTGGAGGTTGGTGATACACAGCTGCAGCAAGGAATTTGGAAGGCTCATGGACTGTTACCACAGGAGGATTCAGGTACAGGAGGATTCAGGTACAGGAGGAGTGAAGTCTTGCCTGACTTGTAAAGGAGCTTGGTTAGACTCTACATGGAGTATTGTGTGCAGTTTTGGTCTCTTTATCTCAGGGAAGATTGTACTGCCACTGAAGAATGAACATTCACCAGACTTGTCCCTGGGGGAGTGGAACTGCCTGATGAAAAGGGATTGGGAAAACTGGGTTTGTATTTTCCTGAGATTCAAAGAATGAGCAGCGATGTGATTGAAACCTACGAGGTTAAATCGTTCTGCTTGGTGAGGATACTGAAAGGGTGCAGGTGAGGTGTTTCCCTGGTTGGGAGTATAAAGCCATGGGGCACAATTTACAAATAAGGAAGATGCCACTTTGGTCTGAGATGAGGCAAATTTGCTTTTACTCAGAGGGTTGTGAACCTTTCGAATTCTGTACCACAGAGGGCTGTGAAAGCTCTCTCTCTCTGAGTATGGTTAAGGCAGGAGACTGATAGATTGCTGATTGCCAGTGGCATACATATGAATGTGATGGGTAAAAGGCATTGAAGTATTCAATCAGCCGTGATCATACTGGATAGCAGGACAAGCTCAATGGGCTGAATGGTCTCCTTTTTATAAACTCACTCATGGGACGTGGGTGTCACTGGCTGGGCTATCATTTATTACTTGTCCCTCATTACCCTTTGAGAATGTGGTGGTGAGCTACCTTCTTGAACCACTGCAGTCCACGTGCTATTAATAAACCCCCTCCACACCCCTAATACTGTTTGGGAGGGGGTTTCAGAGAGGGGCAGTGAAAGAATAGCATTATTTCCAAGTCAGGATGGTGAGTAGCTTGGAAGGCAACTGGCAGAGGGTGGTGATACAATATATCTGCTGCCCTTGTCCCTCTAGATGGAAGTGGTCATGGTTTTGGAAGGTGCTGTCTGAGGAACTTTGGTGAATTTGTGAAGTTCCCCTTGTACATACTGCTACGAGTGGACGGGAGTATGGTTTGTTCCTATTTTCCTATGTGCTTTCCTTGACTCCATGTCTGGTGACTTTGCACTCTCTCAGTAATTATTCTATCTTTTCTGGGGTGTCAAGTCCTCTAGGTGAGACCTGAGCAAGTTGGACTCTGTATGACTGGACCAAAACGCCCTCAGGCCTAAGTCAGCAGAACATTCTTCTGGTTGGAGAGCAAATCACCCAAAGGTAGGTAATTTTCAGCGTATACTCCTCTCCCATTGTTGAGGATGCGTGGACTGAGGTATCTAGAACATAGAACATTACAGCGCAGTACAGGCCCTCGATGTTGCAGCAACCTGTCATACCAATCTGAAGCCCATCGAACCTACACTATTCCATGTACGTCCATACGCTTGTCCAATCATCTGGCTCAAGACTGAAAAGATCTTCATCACCATCCTTCCGGCACAAGGTGGGGCTATTGTTCTAAAGTTCTGCGATTGTCAAAATTCTTCAGGCATTGAAAGGCCCGGGGTGGCTGACAGAAAGATGGAGAGGTTAGAATTGGAATCACCAAGACACATACTGGGACTATAACCTGTCAAAGTTATCAGAAGGGAAGTGCTGTAGGAAGAAAGAGGGTATTCCAGATCACGGATCAACTGACAAAGGGGAGAGTGGTCAATGGCAGAGTGATGAACATGTGGCATGTGTAAGAAACCAGAATTCAGGGAGCACACATAACGTGGGGCATTGGAGAAGAGGATACAGAGATTGGGGGGGAAAATATTAATAGTGATGAATTAACCAGTTGTCCAAAGAAGTCTGTCAAACATGAGTGATGGGGGATTTAAGGAGTGAACTCCACTGAGTGAGACTCTCAGAGATACTGCCAGCCAAGGCCAGGATTTAATAAAAGACAAGGAGTCAATGATAGTATTTACCAGATTTAAAATTATACAGAAGGGCAAAGCAGAGAATGAATAATCCAGAGCCAAATGCCGAGTCACAACATTTTTAACTTAATGTTAACTAAATTTCCTGTAAACTGCAGAGTCCTTTTCAAAACCATTTATCTGAATGTCAGGGTACTGCTTTCTCACTCCATGGCATCTCTGTCCGCTCTCCCTCCCTTTCACTCCACTCCATTCTCCTCCACCATTCCCCCCACCTTCCTCTCCTCATGTTCCTTGTCCACAATCTCCCTCCTCTACACTGTTCTCTTCTTCAACCTGCTCTTGCTCTAGCTCTCCTCCATCCTCAGCCTCCTCATCAACCCATCCCCTGCTCCATATTCTCCTCCCCATCTACCTCCAATCCCCTCACTTTGCTCTTACTCCACACTCCCTCTACATCCCCTCTCTTCACTACTCACCTTCTCTTCCAAGATCCACTGCTCTCCTCCCCCTCTTTTCCTCTGCCCTTCCACTATTCCATCACTCCTCCTCTCCCCTCATCCTTTCACCCACGTTTACTCTTTCCCTCTCCAACATTCCTTTGACTTTTGCTCTGGCCTCTATCACAATCTGTTCCACTCGCTCCCCCTCTGTCATCAACATAAAATAACTCAATTTTCCAGTCCCTTTCAGTTCTGAAGAGGAGTTTTTCTGAACTCAAACTCTGTTTATCTCTCCACAGGTGCTGCCAGTCCTGCTGCATTCAATCTGCTGCAATCTCCAGTATTTTCGATGACAGTACCAATAGTCCCCAAGGTCTCTGCTTGCCCAGATCAGAGAGTCCTTTGACCAGTTTAATCCCAGTTGAATAACAATGGCTGCAATATCACCGCCTTCAGGCGGGGAGCGGTATTGCGGGTTACAGCCGGCGCTGTGATTGCGAAACGGCAATGTTCTCCGTGGTGTAGGACTGCCACCAACTGGCATGTACCGGTACTGCGGGCAAATCTCATTCAGACATGATCATAGCGAGTCCTGAACTATTGCAGATGCTGGACATTAAAATAAAATGACAGAAGGTTGTAATTGCTCAGCAGGTCAGGCAGCATCTGGGATCAGAGATAACGTTGTAAATCTGTGACATGTGGTCACAGTCTCTGGGTCCTTACCTCTGTGGTTCTGGTGGGGTCGAAGTCATCACAGACCTGCATTGTTGAGGTATCTCCAATTCCTCTCAAAACACAGACTGCTTCAGTGTGGGTCATCCCCAGCAGGCTGTGGTTATTAATCTCAAGTATCCTCAGTCCCATGTGCAGCGTGCCAAGACACTCGGACAGCCCCCGCCATGGCTATGGAGGTAAGGGCCTGGAGTCCATAACCACGGAGGTAAGGACCCAGAGCCCGTAAACATGGAGTTAAGGACCCAGACTCTCTTTTACCCTCTTCCATTCAAACTACAGCTTCTGGAGGAGTTTGTGGATCTTTGAGACCTGCTCACGTGCTACCCCGCTCCACCTATAAACAAATAATGACTATGACAGTAAAAAAGGATCTAGATTGGGGAACCACATGATTTTTGAGATTACTTTACATTACTTACATTGTGGAAACAGGCCCTTCGGCCCAACAAGTCCACACCGACCCGCCAAAGCACACCCCACCCATACCCCTACATTTACCACTTCACCTAACACTACAGGCCAATTCACCTGACCTGCACATCTTTGGAATGTGGGAGGAAACTAGAGCACCCAGAGGAAACCCACGCAGAGAGAATGTGCAAACTCCCCACAGTCAGTCACCTGAGGCAAGAATTGAACCCAGGTCTCTGGGCTGTGAGGCAGCAGTGCTCACCATGGTGCTCACCACAGTAATAATAATGGCATAAGAAATTAATTGACTAAATGATCAAGGACAGTTGAAACCTCTCAAAGCTTCTGTATCTTTCCTATAGTAGGGCGACCAGAACTGGACACAATATTCCAAGTGTGGTCTCACTAGGGACTTGTAGAGCTGCAGCAAAACGTCGCAGTTCTTAAACTCGATACCCCTGTTAATGAAAGCCAAAACGCCATATGCTTTCTTAACAACCCTATCTACTTGGGTAGCAACTTTGAGCGATCTATGTACTTGAACACCAAGATCCCTCTGTTCCTCCACACTGCCAAGAACCCCATCTTTAATCCTATATTCAACATTTGAGTTAAAGAACCCCATCTTTAATCCTATATTCAACCTTCCAAAATGCATCACTTCGCATTTATCCAGGTTAAACTCCATCTGCCATTTCTCAGCCCAGCTCTGCATCCTGTCTGTGTCGTGCTACAGCCTGCAGTAGCCCTCAACACTATTGACGACACCTCCAACCTTTTTGTCATCTGCAAATTTACTAACCCACCCCTCAACTTCCTCATCCAAGTCATTTATATAAACTGCAAAGAGCAGAGGCCCAAGCACAGAGCCTTGCAGGACCCCACTCAATACTGTCTTCCAGGCAGAATACTTTCCATTTACAACACTCTCTGCCTTCTGTCAGCCAACCAATTCTGAATCCAGATAGCCAAATCTCCCTGTATCCCATACTTCCTGACTTTATGAATGAGTCTACCATGGGGAATCTTATCAAATGCCTTGCTGAAGTTCATATACACCACATCCACTGGTCAGCCTTCGTCAACCTGTCTCATCACCTCCTCACAGAACTCAATATGATTTGTGAGGTATGACCTGCCCCTCTCTAAAGCCATGCTGACTGCCTTTAATCACATTGTGCTTTGCCAAGCAGTCATAAATCCTATCCCTCAGAATTCTTTCTAAAACTCTTTTGACCACAGACGTAAGACTGACTGGCCTGTAATTGCCAGCGATTTCCCTATTACCCTTCTTGAAAAGAGGAACAACATTCGCCTCCTTCCAATCCTCCGGTGCGAATCCCGCGGAGAGTCAGGAGGCAAATATCCTCACCAGCGGCTTAGCAGCCTCCTTTCTCACTTCCTGCAGCAGCCTAGGATAAATCTGGTCTGGCCCTGGGGACTTATCAATGTTAATGTTTGACAAAATTTCCAGCATATCAATTTCATCAATCTTGATCTGTTCAAGACCGTATCCCGGCTCCTCAAAGTTCTCATTCACAACAAGGTCCCTTTCCTTAGTGAAAACCAAAGCAAAAAACTCAATTAGGGCTTCCCCTATCTGCTCAGACTCCACACACAAGTTCCCTCTGCTATCCCTGATCAGCCCTACCTTCTCCCTGAGCATTCTGGTATTCCTCACGTATGAGTTAAAACACCTTTGGGTTCTCCCTAATTCTTCTTGCCAAGCCTTTTCATGCCTCCTCCTGGCTCTCCTCAGTCCATTTCTGAGCTCCTTTCTAGCAAGCCTGTAATCCTCTAAAGCTGTGCTAGGTCCTTGCTTCCTCCACCTTACATAAGCTGTCTTCTTCCTTTTGACGAGAAGCTCCTCTGTTCTCGCCATCCAAGGCTCCTTAATCTTACCCCTTCTTACCTGCCTCAGAGGAACACATTTGTGCATCACTCGCAACAACTGCACCTTAAATAGTCTCCACATGCCTGCTGTGCCCTTTCTGTGGAACAATTGCTCCCAGTCTGTACTTCCCAACTCCTGTCCGATAGTGTCATAATTTCCTTTTCCCCAATTAAATATCTTCCCTCGGTAACTGCTCCTTTCCCTCTCCTAGGCTATGGTAAATGTGAGATAGCTATGATCACAATCACCAAAGTGTTCTCCCACCAAGAAATCTGACACCTGTCCTGGTTCGTTGCTGAGCACCAAATCCAAAATGGCCTCTCCCCTCCTCGGCCTGCCCTCATACTGAGTAAGGAAACCCTCCTGAACACACCTGACAAAAACAGTTCCATCCAAACCATCTGCACTTAGGAGGTTCCAGTCAATATTGGGAAAGTTGAAATCACCCATAACAACAACCCTGCTACTTTTGCATTTTCCCAGAATCTGCCCGCCTATGAGATCTTCAATCTCTCCATTGCTATTAGATGGTCTGTAGAAAACCCCCAATGCGGTGGCTGTTCCCTTGCTGTTCCTAACTTCCACCCGTACTGACTCAGTAGACAAACCTTCCTCAACAACCTTCATTTCTGTAGCTGTGATGTCCTCTCTGATTAACAATGCTACACCACCTCCTCTTTTTAAATGTTCTAAACCCTGGAACATCAAGCAACCATTCCTGCCCCTGTGATACCCACATCTCCTTTATGGTCACAACATCATAGCCCCAAGCATTGATCCATGCCCAAAGTTTGTCACTCTTATTTCTGACACTCCTTGCGTTAAAGCAGACACACTTTAACTGTTCCCTTTGTTTCATCGCGTGAGAAACCTTCCCACTAGATTTACTACATTCTGTCACTGTCCCATCTGCAATTGCCCCCCTCTCAGAACAATGGCTTTGATTCCTACCCCTCTGCCAAACTAGTTTAAACCCTCCTGAACCACACGAGCAAATCTCCCAGCCAGGACATTTGTGCCCCTCCAGTTCAGGTATAACCTGTCTTTCAGTACAGGTCCCACCTTCCCCAGAAAGTATCCCAATGGTCGAGGTATCTGAAGGCCTCCCTCCTGCACCAGCCTCGCAGCCACGTGTTAAGCTGTATTCGCTGACTGTTCCTCATCTCACTATCGCGTGGCACCGGTATCAAAATCAAAATCACTACTCTACTCATCCTGCTCTTCAGCTTCCAACCTATCTCTCTGCGGTCACTTTTCAGATCCTCCATCCCTTTCCTGGCTATATCATTGGTGCCAATATGTACCACGATTTCTGGCTGCTCATCCTCCCCCTTCAGAATCCTGTAAACCCGATCGGCGAAATTCTGGACCCTGGAGGCAAAATGTCTTCCGGGAGTCCCGTTCCTGACCACAAAATCTCCTGTCAATCCATCTATTGAGTCCCCTACCACTAGTGCTTTTCTATTCTCCCCACTTCTCTTCTGAGCCACAGTGCCAGGCTCAGTGCCAGAGACCTAACACCTATGGTTTTCCCCTGGTAGGCCGTTCCCACCAGCAGTATCCAAAACGGTAGACTTATTGCTGAGGGGAATGGCCCCAGGGGATACCTGCTCTGGCTGTTGGTTCCCTTTCTTCCCCCTGACTGTAACCCAGCCGTCCTTATCCTGGGTCTGAGGAGTGACCACCTCCCTGTACATCCTCTCAATATCTACTGAGATTATACTGATTCAAGATAAAGATTATACTGAGTTCAACAGAGTCACTCCAAAGGAACACCCTATCGTCGCCAGCCCAACAATAATCTTCAAGCTCGGATGGAACAAGCTGGGGGAGGGAAAAGAACCGTGAAGATACAGTTAGATGGGGTGGCTGTAATGGAGGCACATGTAAAACCAATGAACCAATCAACCGATAGAGAATGAGGTGACACAGGAAATCTTCAACAAAATCAACCTTGCCATGCCTACAGACTCCAGGAGGGCCAGAGGAGAATAAACCTGGACCAGAAAGAAAGAGGTGAGGCATGCCATTGGATTAATAGCACTCAACTGGCAATCCAACACTGACCCTAATCTGTGATAACTCTGATCTATTATTATAATCAGATACATTGAACAACAAAGATAGATCTTGACCGATACACAAAATATAAAATTTCCTCACACCTTTAAGTCGATGTTGTCCCCAAAGAACATGACTCCACTTGTGAATTTGCCCCATTCCCCTTATCCCATCCCTTCTGGAACATCTTCAGCTGATTCCCTGCTCTCCTGTCTCTGAGCCCCGTGACATTTTGAAACATGTTGGCATTTTAATGTGAGTATAAACAGCTCAGTGTCAGAATAATTCTGAGCAACTCGATTCTCTCCCCATTTCCAGATCTATTGGGGCTCACAGTCTCACAGCAGATGATCGAGGTTCCATTGTTGTTTATTTCTCGAGACAGCTGAGATAATCAGGGTCTCTCTCTCTCTCTCCCCCTCTCTGGGCGGATGGGATCAGTTCCTGTGCTTTGATCACAGTTTGGTTTTTGAGCTCCTCTTATGGCCCTGATTGCTCAGTGGGTCAATGCACCGACTGCTGTGATACTGAGCCATGCAGAGCAGGGAGGGCCCCAGCCTGGACTGAGGGATCTGCTCTCAGACACAACAGTGATGGGGAGACGGCATCTGGCACAGAGTATCTGAGGGGAGGGAGATCTCTGACAGATTATTCTGTGTTACTGACAGCACAGACACTGGCCATTCAGCCCAACACATCCGTATTCATGTTTCTATTCTGCAAGAGCCTCCTCCAAACTCTGCTCATTAAAACCCATCAACATCTCCCTCACGGGATTCTCCAGTTTCTCCGGAAATACATCAATGCTATTCCCCTCAATGATTCCATGTGGCAGTGAGTCCCACATTCCCATCACTCTCTGGGAAAATACAGTGCCCATTAAAGTGAAGAAGACTGGGTGTCATGGAGAACTCATGTTCCATCAGGCCCTCCTCCTGCTCCATCTCTGGGAGAAGGAGATACAATCTGAGGGAGAATTGTTGTCTTGTGCTCAGTTTGTAACCCAGCAGTGAGCCCGGAAAAATGGTGGAAATGGCACCGACAGGATTCCCGCCCAAGCTGCAGCCAATTCTGGGGCTGCCCTTTTGGAAGGATGCCAAGGCCGAAGGAATGGTGCAAGGGGAGATTTCCCAGAATGGGACTAGGAATGAGGCTCTTCAGTTCTGTGCAGTGACTCCCAAAGTGAGGATTGAGAGGATCCTGGTGGATTGTAAGGGAGCGGTGAGGAGGTTCTGGGCAATATGTTTCAGCTTGTGTTTCCCACAAAGTCAGACACAACTTGGCCATCCGTGCCTGGGGCTGCTTTGGGACTGAAGGATATGAAGGAGAGCAGCAGGCTGCCAGTCACTCCCAGGACAATATCCCAACCCCCTCCCATCCTCTCTCCACCCACCCCCAACTCCAAACTGACTTTCCCTCCCATCCTGATGAAAGAGCAGCACTCTGAAAGCTAGTGCTTCCAAGTAAACCTGTTGGGCTACAACCTGGTGTTGTATGATTTTTAATTTTGTGCACACCAGTCCAATACTGGCACCTCCAAATCATTCCCTCCTGTCTCCTGGCTTCAGGGATTCCCTGTCGCTGCTCTAACGGTGTATATTCCTCATTGTGCTCTGGAGGTTGTCTCTGCCTCTCAGAGTGGGGGGGTGGGGGAGTTAGAGCAGCCAATAACTCCTTGAGGATTGCAGTGAATGCCCAGAGGGAATGTAGAGTGATAGAGTCATACAGCATGGAACTAGACTCTTCGGCCCAACCTGGACACGCTGACCAGGTTTCTTAAACTGTACTCGTCCCATTTGTCTGCGTTTGGCCAATATCCCTCTAAACCTTACCTCCCCATGTAGCTGTCCAAATGTCTTTTTAATGTTGTAATTGTACCTGCGTTTATCACTTCCTCTGTCAGCTGTTTCCAGAAATGAACCCCCCTCGGTGAGAAAAAGTTGCCCCGCGGGCCTCTTTTAAACCATTTTCTTCTCACCTTAAACCAATTCCCACTTGTTTTGGACTTCCCTACTGTGGAGATAGACCTTGTCTCTTCACCCTATTTTATACACCACCATAAGATCACTCCTCAGCCTCCCTTGCTCAAGAAGAAAAAGCTTGAGTCTATCCTATCTCTCTGATACGAAACCTTCCAATCTTCTTGGAATTGATTTTTGCATCGTTTCCAGTTTAAGACCATCCATAAAGTCACCCCTCAGCCTCCTATGCTCTGCATTGATCCAGCCTCTCCTTAAAACTCAACATTTCCAGTTTCATTTTTAATTGTTTTTGCACCATTTCCAGGTTAATACCATCCTTCCTATGGCAGCCTCCAGATGTGGCCATACCAATGTCTTGTACAGCTGTGACATGACGTCCTAACTCCTGTGCTCAATGAATTGACCGATGAAGGCAAATATACCAAACACTGCCTTCACCACTGTCTACCTGCGACATCACTTTGAAGGAACTGTGTACCTTCCCACCTCCAGCCCCCACAACCCTGCCCTCCCTGTTTAACAACACCTCGCCAGACCCTACAATTAACTGTGTAAATCCGGCCCTGGTTTGTCTTATCAAAATGCAACACCTCACATTTCTCAGAATTAGACTCCATCTGCCATTCCTTGACCCACTGCCCCAGTGATCAAGATGCCATTGTACCCTCAGATAACCTGCTTCGCTGAACCGCTGTGAGCCAAAACAATAGTGTAAAAAGTTTCTTGTTCATTTATTTTATCAATTATGTAAATCTGTGTTCTGTTCTCAATATTCCCCATCAACTATGACCAAAATCATGATTTTCAAAATCCCATCAAACCTCCTCTTATCTCCTCTTCTCCCAGAGAAATACTCCCAACTTCTCCAAACTCTCCATGCAGCTGAAGTTCCTTGCCCTCTTGTTTTAGAAGTTTTCACACCACTGAGTTTACACTGGCATGCAATTGCTGCATTAATCCTCTTTCGAATCCATGGTGTATCATTTGCAAATCTCCAGTTGTCTGTCCCCACTGTTTGAAAGGATTGGAAGGTTACAGCCAGTGTCCCTCCAATCTCCACCATTACTTCCCTCAACGTCCTTCAACACATCAGCTTGGAACTGATGGATACGAAATCTGACTACGGTCAGCCTTCCCACTGTCTCCCATTATTAGTTTTTAATCTAATCAACACGTTATGTTTTAACAATTTGTTCACAAGAAATTAACCAGCATTTATTGCCCATCCCATTCCTAACTGACCTTGAAGTAAGTGACTTGCTCAGCCATTTCAGACAGCAATGAAGAGCCAACCATATCGCTGTGTGTCTGGAGTCACATGGAAGGTAAGAATGGCAGATTGGTCCCCTCAAGGACATTAGTGAAGCCAGATGGGTGACCATGACTAAGACAAGCTTCACTCTCCTGATTTATGACTTGAATTAATATTCTCATGAGATTTGAACCCAGATCCCCATCAGGACATTGGTGAGGCCACTTTGAGAATATTGCACTCAACTCTGGTCTCCCTGCTATAGGAACGATGCTGCTAAACTTGAAATGGTTCAGAAAAGTTTCACAGGGATGTTGCTGGGAGTGGAGGTCCTGAGCCACAGGGACAGGCTGGGACTTCCCTCCCTGGAGCGACAGAGGCTGAGGGGCAGCCCTACAGAGGAGCACGGAGAGGGCGAATAGCCAGGGTAGGGGAGTTCAAAACTAAAGGGCATAGGTGCAGGGTGAGACGGGGAAGATTCAAAAGGGCCTGAGGGGAAATCCCCTCACACAGAGGGTGGTGAATGTACAGAACAAGCTGTCAAAGGATGTGGTGGAGGCTGGCACAATCACACCATTTAAAAGGCATTTGGAGATGTACCTGAGTAGGAGGGGTTTAGACAGACATGGCCCAAATGCTGCCAAATGGAACCAGATCAGTCCAGGATATCTGGGCAGCATGGACAAGTTATTTCCGAGCTGCATGACTCGATGAGCAGTCGGGATTACTGGTCCAGTCATATTCCCACCATCTCCCCCTGAATTTTGTAGTAAAAATAATGGAGATGCCTATATTTCCATGAGCACAACAAATCACAGGAGGGAAGTGGACAGAAAGCCGGTGTTGAAACGATAATGTGATAAAATGAATGTCATTCACATGGTCTTGCCAGGACCAAACACTTGATGGGAGGGCCAGGAGCTTAACAATACACAATTTATATTTAAAGGCTGAGAAACCACCACCAAAAATACAACATAATTTCTTTCAGTGAGTTCTGTACCAACAAAGATCAGTGGGAGAGAATGTAGGGAGAATATTTTCCGCTCAGTGTTGGGGGTTTGGGGTCTGCCACTCATTTCCTGAAAACGGAATGGGGGCAGAACCCCTCAAGGTTTAAACATACTGGGAAATGCCCCACACCTTACAGGGCCACATCCCAAAAGGGGGAAGGTGGGATGACACTGGCGCTCACTTTTCCAGTTTCTCCATCAGTGACCGGCTGAGTGGCCTCTCGCTGGACACTTTCTTTCACATTTTCTGTAAATGCATTTTCTTTCACAGCTTCCCTCCAGAATTTCATTCCCTCATTGTGTCTGTGATTTAACATTAAAACATTCCCAACGTTAGCAAGCGGTCCTGTTTTCTCCATGTATGGGGAAGGGAAGAAATGATTTCAGATTAAACTATTCCTCACCCGGTGACTGTTTCCGAAATGCTGCAATTGTAATTTCTCCCTGAAGTTGTAAACTTGTTCCGGAAGCTGCCATCCTCTTCCTTTCTGTAAACGCTCAAAGGTGAGACATCGCAAAGTTTTCTCAACAGAAATCGCGTCGCTTTCAAGTGCCGTTTAATTCCATCTTGGGGAGAGTTTACCCGAGGGAGCTGCTCCAGTCACATCCAACCGACGGCGAATTAGTCCGAGACTCTGCGATGGACGGTGCCGGTGGATACAGAAAGGAAGCTCCGTATGAACTATCACCATCTCGGTGCTGCCTGAGCTGAATGTGTTCAGCAGCGCAGGGACATTGGAACTGAAAGGGATTTGAATCAGGAAATGCTGAGGGTGAACATGGCTTCCAGACAACAGGGAGAGAGTTGGACCGAGGAGGTAATCTGTCCCATTTGTCTGGGTTTCTTCACCGATCCGGTTACACTGGATTGTGGACACAACTTCTGCCGCTCCTGTATCACCCAGAGTTGGGAAAGGCAGGAGATAAACTCCTGCCCGGAATGTAGACAGGAGTTTCCGGAAAGAAACCTCAGGGGCAACCGGACCTTAGCGAATCTGGCCGAGAAAGCTCGAACATTAAATCTGAATCCACAAGAGAAGGAAAGTGAACATCACTGTGAGGAACATCAGGAAGAACTGAAGCTGTTTTGTGAAACTGACAAGAAATTGATCTGTCTGATTTGTAGAGATTCCCGGGAACACAAATCTCACAACTTCATCCAGATTACAGAAGCTGTTGGAATCTACAAGGTAAAAGGAAACCGATTCCATCCCCTGATTATTCCATCACATTTTCATGATCTAACACTTTTATTTTCTGATTTTCTCTCAATCCCAGGATCGGGTGAAATCTTCCTTGGATTCTCTCACAGGAAAAAAATCAGCAGCTTTAGAAATGGAGCGGGAGCAGAAACAGAAGATTTTCCAAATTCAGGTAAAATCTCCCGGGTTAGGCTTCAACATTTGATTTGTTCATTTGTTGTATGTTTTTTGCAGAAACATATTGTATTTATATTTCCCCTGACAGGAGGAATCCAACAGCCTGCAGACCCACATCAAATCCGAATTCACTAAAATGCACCAGATGCTGACTGAGAAAGAGCAGAGTTTACTCCGAGATCTCAGGGAACAAGAGGAAAACATTCTCAAAGCAATGGAGCAAAATCTGTGTGAAATTCAAGATAATTTAAATTCTCTTCAGCAGGAACTCTCACAATTGGAAAAACAATTGGAACAAACAGACGGAGTGATATTTCTGAAGGTGAGGGATTATGTTTCAGTTTAGTTCAGTGAAAGTGAACAGTCCCAACATGATGCAGACCCCCATCCTCCCTCATTCCCCCGTCACTATCTCCCTCTGCTGCTTTCTCCATCATTACAGTCTCCACTTTCCTGTTCAATAGATTTGTCTCAATCACACTGTGGGACCGTGGGTTCCACATTCTCACCACTTTCTTGATCAAGACATTTCTCCTGAATTCCCCATGGAATTGAATTGAAATGAATTTATTATCACGTGTACCGAGGCACAGTGAAAAGCTTTGTCTTGCAAGTAATACAGGCAGATCACAGAGTTAAGTAGCATAGACAGTAAATAACAGGTAACAGCAGCAAAAACAAAAATACAGGTACAGGCGAATGTTGAGAGTTTGTGAGTCCATTCAGTATTATAACAACAGTAAGGCTTAGGCCGAGATCACAAAGTTTAGTAATCAGTCTCGAGGGGATAATAGTGTTGAAGGCTGAACTGTAGTCAATGAGTAGGATTCTTATGTAGCTGTTCTTGGTGTCAAGATGTTCTAGGGAGGAGTGAAGGACACTGATATGGCATCTGACATGGATCTGTTGGTCCAATAGGCAAATTGGAGTGGGTCAAGAGTAGTGGGGAGGCCGGAGTTGATTAATGACATGACCACCAAAGTTAGGGCCACTGGGTGGTAGTCATTGAGACATGCTGCATGAGCCTTCTTGGATACAGGGATGATGTTGGCCCTCTTGAAACAGGCAGGGACAGTGGCCTGCTGCAGGAAGGGATTGAAGATGTCCGAGAAGACCTCTGCCAGTTGATCTGTGCATGCTCTGAGTGCATGGCCTGGTACTCCGTCTGGTCCCATCGCTTTCATTGGATTCATAGGAAGGAAAGCTGATCTGACCTCTGATGCAGTGGCTGTTTGGATAGGTTCATCTGGACTTCTCTTCACCGAAATCTTGCTCAAAGCGAGCATATAAGGCGTTGAGATGATCTGGGAGGGATATGTCATCGTCTGCTATCTTGCAGTGACTCTTTTTGGAACCTGTGATGTCAATCAGTCCTTGCCATAGTCACCAGGTGTCTGTCTGGGTCTCTGGTTTAGATCGGTGTTGGTCGTTGGCTGGCTTAATGGCTCTGCGAAGGTCATACTTGGATTCCTTATATTTGAGTGGGTCTCCTGAATCTGAAGGCCTCACGCCTGGTTTTTGACAGGTTCTGTATTTACTTATTGGATTTATTGGAATTATTTATAACTGGATGATGTTCACATACTCACATGTTTAAATTCCTTAGAAGTGAAAATATCTTCACTGAATCTATGGAATCAATCCCTTTCTTTATTGTAATTTTAAATATCAAAGTCAGATTTTTATCCATTAAAATATATTATTTTTTTTTTAATCCTTTGTAATTGTTAAAATTTTGTATTTATTCTTCTGGTCTTCAATATCCTTGGTGTCACATCCTCTTTCTATTCGATGCCTGCAACAACCAGAATTGGCAATTCTCAGCAGCTAGTAACAATGTGAGTGTTATTGCTGCTTTCTGGATATAGACAGTCAGTCTCTGTCAACTCAGATTGTGTTTTGTTTATTTCAGGAGGAAGTATCTCGGAAGAGAAGGTAGGACATGCACTTTACTGAAACTCAGTGCAAGTTGGTAAAATTACTCAGGAAAGTGTTTATGCTAAATTCCTAATCAATGAATGTTTAATATTTACAGGATCAGTGAGAACGGTTATGTGCTCTCACTAACAGATGGTACCATCTCCACTCAAACATTCTGCAGCCTCTTCCCTTTTCTTGCATGGAAAGAAATGCAGGAAGCCATTGAACCTGGTAAAGCTCAGATAAGTTCCTCTTTTGGCCTGATTTATATTGTATAATTTGTATTTTTGTTCATGCAAATATCAAAGTCTGTAATGCGCAAAATTTTAGTTAATAGGAATCAGTGCAAATCTCTCTACTTTTTTGAGTCATACTGAACACAAGGGAAGATGGTTGTGATTGTTCAAGATCAACCATCTCAGCTCACAAACATTTCTGGAGGAGTTTGTCAGAGTAATGGCTCAGCCTAAGCATCTTCAGCTGCTTCATGAATGGACTTCCCTCCAGCATAAGGTCAAGGTGGAGGTGATGAGATATTCACTAATGATTGCACAATAACAGCATCATTTCCAACCTCTCAGATCCTGAAACAATCCATGTTCAAATACAACGAGGCCATGACTCTGTCCAGCTGTTCAGCTTTGAGTTGACAAGTGACAGGTAACATTCGTGCCACACAAGTGCCAGGCAATGACCATTTCTAACAAGAGAGAACGTAACCATCAACACTTGATGTTCAGTAACAATTCCATTCATCACTGCGTCCTCCACTTGCAACATCCTGGAGGTTACCATTGACCAGAAACTGAACTCACTTGCCAAACTCACACTACAGCTACAAGAGCAGGTCAGAGAGTGAAAGGTCTGCAGCCAGAAACTTACCTACTGACTCCTCAGTTACTAGAGATTTGGTGTATAACAGAGGTCTCTCCACTTGCCTGGATGAGTGCAGCCCCAATTGTACTGAAGAAGCTCAACACATTCCAGGACAAAATGGGCTGCTTGAATGGCACTCCATCCAATACCTCTAACATTCACTCCCTGCACCACTGACACACAGTTGCAGAAATGTTAACAATTTTTTAAAAAGTGTGAGAAACTCACCAAGCCTCCTCAGAGAGCAACTTCCAATTATGCAACCTGAACTGACTGGAAGGGTAAGGATAGCAGATAGACAGGAAAACCATCACTTGCAAATTGCCCTGTATGCCATATACCATGCTGAATTGGGCCAAAATGCTGGAAATCCTCCCCTAACTGCCCAGTGGGTATCCCTCCCCTACATGGGTGACAATGGGTTAATGAGCAGCCTCCAGGATAATTAGAGTTGCACAATAAATGCTTGCCAAGACAGTGATGCAGAAGTCTCCTGAATGTGAAATATCATCTTCAGCTGGTCAGCTGTGACTGTTCAATCCCAAACCTTCACCAAGACAGGAACTCTCAGACACTGCTCTGTACGAGTTTTGAGAAGATTTGTAGCTCAGGTTGAGATTCTGGATGTAGGTTTGCTCGCTGAGCTGGGAGGTTCCTTTCCAGATGTTTCATCAACCTACCAGGTAACATGTAGGTTGTGGGCCTCAGGCGATTCCTGCTTTCTATTTATATGTTTGGGTTTCTTTGGGTTGGTGATGTAATTTCCTGTGGTGATATCATTTTCTGTTCTTTTCCTCAGGGAGTAGTAGATGGGGTCTAACTTGATGTGTTGTCCCAGTCAAAGTGATGTCCTACCTTATCTCATCAGAATGTCACTTCAATGAGCCTATACACACTACAGCACAGAGGAACTACGGCAGAGCAGAGGAAAATCACCTATACCGTGATTCAAAAAGAATGGATACCCAATGAACACAGTCCGCCAATTTCTCAGCAACAAACCCAAGGAGACAAAACACATCTAGAAACCCTAGCCACTTACCCCTACATCAAAGACATCTCAGAAACGACTGCCAGACTACTCAGACCCTTTGACAACATGGTAGCCCACAAACCCACCAGCACACTAAAACAACAGCTAATGAACTTGAAAGACCCTATATAGACCACAAGCAAAACTAATGTTATTTACAAAATACCATGCAAGGATTGTAACAAGCACTATATTGGACAAACAGACAGAAAACTAGCCACCAGGATACATGAACACCAACTAGCCACAAAACGACATGATCCTCTGTCACTAGTATCTTACATACAGATAAGGAAGGTCACCACTTCGACTGGGACAATACATCCATCTTAGGATAAGTCAAACAGAGAAATGCACGAGAATTCCTAGAAGCATGGCATTCCAACTGGAACTCCATCAACAAACACATCAAGTTAGACCCCATCTCCCACCCCTGAGAAAAAGAACAGGAAATTACATCACCACAAGAAATGACATCACCAACCCGAACTAACCCAAACATATAAATAGAAAGCAGGAATCATGTACACTGCTTTGCCTGAAGCCCACTGAAGATGTTACCTAGTAGGGTACCGAAACGTCTGGAAATGAGGCTGCCAGCTCAGTCCCTCTGTCTCCAGAGGCTGAAGAAGGGGGAGGTTGATCAGAGTTTGATCACTCTTTGATTTTTTTCACAGACCACTTGAGGCTCCGTTCTTAGTTTCAATGGTTCTATTCAAGCAAATACAGGGGACAGGTCCATTGTCAGGCTGATGCACAAACTCTGATTTAATTACAAACAAAGAGTTGATACTTTGTTCATTTCATAATCGATAACATTGATTCCATTAGCTTTGGGAAGTTGTCCGACCAAGATACTGCACACACTTCTGATGTGGTAATCACATGATCACTGGCCAATCTCCTCGATGTTCATGGTGATGACATCACAATGACCAGTTGTAGCAGTGCCCTGTACACCTCAGGGATTTACTGACATCATCAAGTTGAACAGTCTTGTGATGTAACGTCTCCCAGGGGTCAGCTAACACTGCCCCATAATCCCAGATAAACCTGGCTCCCTGTCAAATCCATCCATACTTTACAAATTTCATCAAGTGGAAACCTTATTCTTCCCAGTTGAATTGTTCTGAGGAAGGGTCACTCGACCCAAAATGTTCACTCTGATTTCTCTCCACAGATGCTACCAGAGCAGCGGAGCATTTCCAGCAACTTCTGTTTTCGTTTCTCATTTCCAGTATTGTCCCACTGTCCTCAACTACTCCGCGTGATTTAGTCTGTCAATCCCTGGAATAACCCTAGTGAACCTTCTTTGGACTGCCTCCAACACCAGCATATATTTCTCCTGATAAAACAGAACTATTCAAAGTATACCCAGAGCAGAGCCCACATTGCTGAACACCTACTCTCTGACCATAAAGATGATCTTGAACTTCTAGGTGCCTGCCAATTCAACAAAGCCTCCCCGTGTTTCCATGCTGAAATTTCCATCTCAGACTTGCTGCAGTGCTCCAAAGAAGCTCATCACAAGCTCATCTTCTGCCTTGGTACCTTGCAGTTACACTGAGTTGAACAATTTTGCATGGTACATCACTCACCCCCACAACCCCAGGTCCTGTTCTGTGTTGGCTGTTCCCACCAAAACCAACCCTTTTGTGAAGGTGAAATCATGCCTGACAACTTCACTCAAAATCTTTGAGAAGGTATTAAGCAGGATAGATGGGAGGAAATATAGGGATGTAATATATTTGGATTTTCAGGAGACATTTGATAAGACATCACACATTCAACTGGAGAGATAATTGTCTAATTAATAAAAGACTGAGAATTGGAATAGCTCGTAGATAGTGATGAGCCACACGGTTCAGTGCTGGGTCCACAATTATTTATGAAATACATAAATGACTTGGCTGTGGAAGGTGAATGCCAAGTTTGTAGGTAAAACAAAAAAAGTTGGGAAAGCAAGTGGTGAGGAGGACATAAGGAGTCTGCAGAGGACTATGGTCAGGTTGAGTTAGTGGACAATACTTTTGGCAGATGACATATAATGTAAAGGAACTTTAGGTTAAGGACATTGGCAGGAAGAATAGAGGAGCTGGATATTATTTAAATGTAGAAAGTGCAGGGAGTTATAGAACTAGGGATCTGGGAATCCTTATCCATGAATCACAAAGAACCAGCATCTAAGTTCAATGGATATGTTGACCTTTATTTCAAAGGGAATGCAATGTAGAACTAGGAAGCTTTTGCTAAAACTTTACAAGGGACTGGTCAGAACACAACAATTACAATGAAATGAGGGTAAAGTTATCTGAAGTGAACTGGGTGAATAGATGAGGAGGAATGACAGTAAACAAGCAGGGGAAGACATTTAAGGAGGTTCATCTCAGCTCTGAGCAAAAATATATCTGAGTAAGAGGAAAGGATCTAAGAACAAGATAAACTAAGGAAATTAGGCAGAGTATAATGTTGAAATAGTGTGAGACAAACTAATGGGGCTGAACGCAGAGAGGTTGCTTGGCCCTGATGGCTTACATCTGAGGATTCTAAAACAGGTCACTACAGAGATAGTGAAGGCATTTGTTGTAATTCTCCTTAAATTGTTTATTTCTGGAAAAGTACCAGAGGATTGGAAAACTGCTAATATGACATGTCTGTTTAATAAGGGAAGGAGGCAAAAAGCAGGTAATGATAGGCAGATTATCCCATGATCTATTATTGGAAAAATATTGCAGTGGATTATTGTGGAAGTAACAGTAGAATATTCAGAAAATCATCATCTCATCAAGCAGAGTCAGCAGGGTTTTATGAAAGGACATTAATATCTGTCTCAGTTATGAAAGCTTTTGAGGAGATCTCAACTATAGGGAATGGAACGGAAGGGAGCTAGTAGAGTTTGATTTGGACTTCTAGAAGCATTCGACAAGATACTTCAAGAAAGATTAAGAGACCATGGTATTGTAGGCAGGATTATTTGATGGAGAAAGAATTGGCATATGGGCAGGAAACAGCAGGTGGGGATAAGGAGTGCTTTTTCAGGTTGGTGACCTGTGACCAGTGGGGTTCCACAGGGATCAGTGCTGTGACTGCAAATGTTTACAATAAATATTAATGATTTGGAGGAAAGAAGTTAATGCACTGTCACCAAATTTGCAGACAATTCTAAAACAGGTGGATACAAACAATTCACAGGGACATTGATGGTTCAAGTAAATGGCATAAAGTTGGTAAATGGAGGATTAATTTGGGAAAGTTATTTATTTTGAAGAGAAAACAAAAGCACAAAGAATTATTTAAATGGAGAAAAACTGCAGAAAGGCGCACCACAAAGGCACTTGAGAGTATGTGTGCATGAAATGCAGAAAACTAGCACTCAGGGGCAGCATGTAATCAGGAAGAGCTATTGGAATGGTGGCCCTTTCAATGTGGTTGGAGTGTAAGAGCAGGGAATTACAAGGCCTTCATGGAGTACTGAAAGAGCAGCTGGGAATTTAAGTAAGTAATTGAGAGAGCAAAGTAGGTGCATGAGAAAACACTAGTGGCTAAAATGAAGGAGAATTCCAAGATATTTCATCAGTATATAAAGGGGAAGAGAATAAACAGGAAAATGGATCAAGGAGCAATCCAGGTATGGAGCTGGAGGACAGAGACAGGGTGTTAATTTACTATCTTGAATATGCCTTCACTTGGGAGAAGGACGATGTAAGTTAGAATTTAGAGTCATAGAGATTTACAGCATGGAAACAGACCCTTCGGTCCAACTCGTCAATGCCGACCAGATATTCTCACCCAATCCAGTCCCACCTGCCAGCACCCCACCCATATCCCTCCTATTCATATACTCATCCAAATGTCTTTTAAATGCTGTAATTGTACCAGCCTCCACCACTTCCTCTGGCAGCTCATTCCATACACGTACTACCTTCTGCGTGAAAACATTGTCCCTTAGGTTTCTTTCATTTCTTTCCCCTCTCACCCTAAATCAATGTCCTCTAGTTCTGGACTCCCCGACCCCAGGGAAAATACTTTGTCCATTTATCCTATCCATGCCCGTCATAATTTTGTAGACCTCTATAAGGTCACCCCTCAGCCTCTGACGCTCCAGGGAAAGCAGCCCCAGCCTGTTCAACCTATGGCTCAAATCCTCCAACCCTGGCAACATCCTTGGAAATCTTTTCTGAACCCTTTCAAGTTTCACAACATCTTTCCGGTAGGAAGGAGACCAGAATTGCAGGCAATATTCCAACAGTGGCGGAACCAATGTCCTGTACAGCCGCAACATGACCTTCCAACTCCTGTACTCAATACTCTGACCAATAAAGGAAAGCATGCCAAACGCCTTCTTCACTATCCTATCTACCTGTGACTCCACTTTCAAGGAGCTATGAACCCGCACTCCAAGGTCTCTTTGTTCAGCAACACTCCCTTGGACCTTACCATTAAGTGTATGAGTCCTGCTAAGATTTGCTTTCGCAAAATACAGCGCCTCACATTTATCTGAATTTAAATCCACTTGCCACTTCTCAGCCCATTGGCCCATCTGATCAAGATCCTATTGTAATCTGAAGTAACCCTCTTCGCTGTACACTACATCTCCAAATTTGATGTCATCTGCAAACTTACTAACTATGCCTCTTATACTTCTATCCAAATCATTTACATAAATGACAAAAAGTAGAGGACCCAGTACCAATCCTTGTGGCATTCCACTGGTCACAGGCCTCCAGTCTGAAAAACATCCCTCCACCGCCACCCTCTGTCTTCTACCTTTGAGCCAGTTCTGTATCCAAATGGCTAGTTCTCCCTGTATTCCATGAGATCTAACCTTGTTAACCAGTCTCCCATGAGGAACACCTTATTGAAGCCTAGATAGATCACATCTACTGCTCTGCCTTCATTAATCGTCTTTGCTACCACTTCAAAAAATTCAATCAAGTTTGTGAGACATGATTTCCCACATGTGGGGAGTTGGTTCTTGAGCAGACTGACACAGGGATAAAAGAAATATTGGAGGTTTTAGCAGTGAACAAATTCCCCAAGTTCCAGATGAGATGGAACCCAGTTGGCTTTGGGAGACTGGCTCTGACCCAAACTATTAAATCCTCTGTGGTCACAGGGAGATGCAGAGGCCTGGATGACAACTAACATGGTTCCACTTTTCAAGAAGGTGGTAGGGATAAACCAGAGAATGACAGAGCAGTGAGCCTCACATCAGTGGGAGGGAAACTACTGGAGAAAATGTGGAAGGAGAGAATTAATCTTCAGCTGGAGAGGCCAGGATTGTTTTGGGGTTAGTCAGCATGGCTTTGTCAGAGGGAGTTCATGCCGAACAAAGTTAACAGAGATATTTGAGGAGGTGATAAGGTGCATCAATGATGGCAGTGCAGTTGAGGTAGTTTATACATCTTTCAGCAAAGACCAGATCCCACATTTTGACTAAAAACGAGGGCAAACAAGAGACAGCGAGATGGATGGCCAGTAGATTTAGAGAAGTGATGACACAGCAGGATCAGTCAGACAGATGGGTGACTGCCAGGAATGGTAAGAAGGTAGTCCCGACGTCTCCTGAGGCTGTTCCCCTCTCAACCAGATATTCAGTTTTGTATACTGTTGAAAATGATAATCTCTCACAGAAATGTAGGAAAGGCACTCACATCTTGGACACTAAGATCAAATCTTATTTGGAGTTTGACAACATGTTTAAAAATAATTGTTGTCGGGGACTGTGCTGTCAAGGGCCCAGAAGGGACACTCTGTGGCAGTGAGCGTTTATCCAGGATTGTGTGTTGCTTTTTTGGTGCCGGGATTAAGGACGTTCCCAAAACGTTTTAAAGTGAGTTGTTAAAGCAGAGAGTCAGAAATGGAAGTTATTGTTAAAGCAGAGAATCAGAAATGGAAGTTATTGTTAAAGCAGAGAGTCAGAAATGGAAGTTATTGTACACCTTGGTGGGAATGACACAGTTATAAAAAGCTTGAGGATTTACAGAATGAACATAAACCATCAGGTAGAAGATTAATAAATTAAACCTCAAAAGTAGCAGTCTCTGGTTTACTCCCAGTGCCAAGCTTGAATGAGGGAGAGAGTGAAAGGATAAAGGAGATAAATGAATTGCGAAAGAGGTGATGTAATGTTCCTGGATTCAGTTTCTTGATTCATTTGAATCTTTTCTGGGACAGGGAAGGCCTATTCAAAAAGGATGGATTTCACCTAAACTGGAAAGGGACCAATATCTTGGTGGGAAAATTTGCTAATTAGAGTCAGAGTCATAGAGATATACAGCATGGAAACAGACCCTTCGGTCCAACCCATCCACGCCAATCCAATCTAGTCCCACCTGCCAGCACCCAGCCCATATCCTTCCAAACCCTTCCTGTTCATATACCCATCCAAATGCCTTTTCAAAGTTGCAATTGTACCAGCCTCCACCACTTCCTCTGCAGCTCATTCCACACAGGCACTATCCTCTGCGTGAAAACGTTGCCCCTTAGGTCTCTTTTATATCTTTCCCCTCTCACCATAAACCTACGCCCTCTAGTTCTGGACACCCCGACCCCAGGGAAAAGACTTTGTCTATTTACCCTATCCATGCTACTCATGATTTTATAAACCTCTACAAGGTCACCCCTCAGCCTCCGACGCTCCAGGGAAAACAGCCCCAGCCTGTTCAGCCTCTCCCTGTAGCTCAGATCCTCCAACTCTGGCAACATCCTTGTAAATCTTTTCTGAACCCTTTCAAGTTTCACAAAATCTTTCCAATCGGAAAGAGACCAGAATTTCAAGCAATATTCCAACAGTGGCCAAATCAACGTCCTGTACAGCCGCAACATGACCTCCCAACTCCTGTACTCAATACTCTGACCAATAAAGGAAGCCATACCAAATGCCTTCTTCACTATTCTATCTACCTGCGACTCCACTTTCAAGAAGCTATGAACCTGCACTCCAAGGTCTCTTTGTTCAGCAACACTCCCTAGGACCTTACCATTAAGTGTATAAGTCCTGCTAAGATTTGCTTTCGCAAAATGCAGCGCCTCATACTTATCTGAATTAAATTCCATCTGCCACTTGTCAGCCCATCAGGTCCAGATCTTCGTGTAATCTGAGGTAATCCTGTCCACTACACCTCCAATTTTGGTGTCATCTGCAAACTGTACCTCTTATGCTTACATCCAAATCATTTATGTAAATGACAAAAAGTAGAGAGCCCAGCACTGATCCTTGTGGCACTCCACTGGTCACAGACCTCCAGTCTGAAAAGCAACCCTCCAGCACCACCTTCTGTCTTCTACCTTTGAGCCAGTTCTGTATACAAATGGCGAGTTCTCCCTGTACTCCATGAGATCTAACCTTGCTAATCAGTCTCTCATGGGGAACCTTGTCAAATGCCTTACTGAAGTCCACACAGATCACATCTACTGCTCTGCCCTCATCAATCTCCCTCATCCCCACACACACACCCTCCCTCATCCCCACACACACACACACCCTCCCCCACCACACACACACACCCTCCCCCACCACACACACACACACCCTCATCCCCCCACACACACCCTCATCCCCACACACACACCCTCCACCCCACACACACACACACCCTCCACCCCACACACACGCACACACACACCCTCCACCCCCCCACACACACACTCCCCCTCCCCCCCCACACACACACATTCCCCCTCCCCCCCACACACACACACTCCCCCTCCCCCCCACACACACACACTCCCCCTCCCCCCCACACACACACACTCCCCCTCCCCCCCACACACACACTCCCCCTCCCCCCCACACACACACACCCTCATCCCCACACACACACACCCTCATCCCCACACACACACACCCTCCACCCCCCCACACACACACCCTCCACCCCACACACACACACACCCTCCACCCCACACACACACACACCCTCCACCCCACACACACACACACCCTCCACCCCACACACACACACCCTCCACCCCACACACACACACACACACACTCCCCCTCACACACACACACTCCCCCTCACACACACACTCCCCCTCCTCCCCCTCACACACACACACACCCTCCTCCCCCTCACACACACCCTCCTCCCCCCCACACACACCCTCCCCCCCACACACACACACCCTCCCCCCCCACACACACACACCCTCCCCCCCCACACACACACACCCTCCCCCCCACACACACACACACCCTCCTCCCCCACACACACACACACCCTCCTCCCCCACACACATACCCTCCTCCCCCACACACATACCCTCCTCCCCACACACACACACCCTCCTCCCCACACACACACCCTCCTCCCCACACACACACACATCTTCCTCCCCACACACACACACCCTCCTCCCCACACACACACACACCCTCCTCCCCACACACACACACACACCCTCCTCCCCACACACACACACACACCCTCCTCCCCACACACACACACACCCTCCCCCCACACACACACACCCTCCTCCCCACACACACACACACACACGCACACACCCTCCACCCCACACACACACACACACACACCCTCCACCCCACACACACACACACACACACACACACACACCCTCCTCCCCCTCACACACACACACACACACACACACCCTCCCCCCCCCCCCCACACACACACACACACACTCACACCTCCCCCACCCCATATATCCAGACCCAGGGACTGTCTCTAATTCTCTGTGTTTCTCTCCCAGTCTCTGTGACCCTGGATGTGGAAACAGCGAGTCCCCGGCTCAAGGTCTCTGAGGATCTGAAGAGTTTGAGATGCACCGGGGTCCCGAGGAGTCTCCCTGGCACCGGGAAGAGGTTTACAGACTGGGACTGTCCCTGTGTCCTGGGATCAGAGGGATTCACATCAGGGAGACATTACTGGGAGGTGAAGGTGGTGGGGAATAGGGACTGGAGTCTGGGAATAGCCTCAGAGTCTGTGGAGAGGAAGAGACGGGTCAGACTGATCCCGGAGAATGGATTCTGGATCATGGGGCAGGTTGAGGATCAGTTTTATATAAACTCCTCTCCTCGATCCCCTCTCCCTGTCGGTCTGATCCCCAGGAAGGTGGGAGTTTATCTCAGTTATGAATCTGGGACAGTTTCATTTTACAACGCGGACACCAAGTCCCATCTCCACACCTTCCCTGGGAATACATTCACTGGGAAACTTTATCCTTTCTTCGAGACTCGGGATTTAAACAAGTTTCTGAGAATCAGCTGTTAAAGGGGCGGGGCCTCCCTGACGTCACAATGACCCCCGGGTTTAGGGTCTGGGTCAGGGATTGGGGTCAGAAACCTCCCATTGACAACAGGATGTTACTGAATGTGTTACTGAATTCTGAGATTATACTTTGTATCATCACAACCAAACTGTCAATAAATCAGATACAAATATAAACGTCAGATGGTGAAAATAAAAAGTAAATTAAATATCTTGTGTCTCTCCTTCCTTCATTTACTCCCTGCTACAGTCCCATCCTCCAATCCTTCACCTGTTTCCCAGTCTGGAGCTGGGAATTCTCTGTGTTTCCATTTCTCACTCTGCACCTGGAACATGAAATCCTGAGGGAGAAATCCAAACACTGAAAGGTGACAAATCTGCATTTACATGGCATCCTCTACTGAGCTGTTTGTATCATTGGGGCGGAGATTTACACAGAATCTCTCTCAGAATATGCAATATCCCCAGTGTTTAACTGCCCGTTAACTCCGGTTTTCTTTGCACAGATGCTGCCTGACCTGCTGAGGTGTTGCAGCATTTTCTGGTTTTATTTCTGGTTTCCAACGTTACCCGGGATTTGTTTGAGTGCCACCGCCATCTGCTGGATGACATTGGTACTGAATAATATTGGGCCGCAGTACCATCTCCCGCCTGGCGGTGGCGGTGCTGTACCGTGTTTCTGGAAAAGCTCCGAGGTTCATCGATCAAGTTGTAAATTCACTGAAAAGTAGAAGTTTCCAGGATCGAGCAGTTGCTGTAATACAATGCATTTGTTAGCAAATAAGAAATGTGAGGGATTGATGGCAGTATGGATTAGAAGTTGGCTAAAAGGGAGGAAACAGAGAGTAGGAATAGATAAGCATTTCTCAGACTGGAGACGAGTGAAAAAGATGTTCCCAGGGCTCGGTTTTAGAACCTTTGCTTTTTCTGATTTGTCTATATGGGTGTTAAAGGCAACATTTCTAAATTTGCTTCTGATATTAACCTCGGGATGATATGGGTAATGTAATTTCTGCAGTTTCACACACTCTCTCACACAGGAGTCACACATTCTCACACACACACTTACACACACACACACACTCTTATACACTCACACACATCCTCTCTCACACACACACTCTCACACACACACACTCTCACACACACACACACTCACACACACACACACACTCTCACACACACTCACACTCACACACTCTCACACACACACACTCTCTCACACACACACACTCACACCACACACACACACACTCACACCACACACACACACTCACAGCACACACACTCTTTTGGTATGGGTGAGGTAATTTCTGTATTAAAACTGAGGTTTAATAAGTAAAGGCTAATTATGAGACAGATATTCAACTAGGCCATATGAGAACCTGAACCAGAAGTCACCTCTGTTATGTCAGGAACATGGTAACCTTGGGCAAGATACCAAGGAATGCTTTAGCTAGACACAGAGGGCAAAATACAATAGAAGCCCTTTATGACATGCAGATAAATGCTTTAACCAGCAGAATTGTTAAAAACAATATAACATTTAATTCAGCAGAATTGTTAAAATAATGTAACATTTAATTAAAGAATTGGCAGAGAAAAGCGTGAAATGTTTTAACCAATGGAATTGTACTAATGTTTTTGAATGTAAGAATAATGTATAAATATTACTGCTGTAAACCTTTCGTTGCGATTTCTTCCGAAGCCCCTTTGGAAGACGCCCAAACTTGCAAGTTTGAAATAAACATCCGTTGCTCATTTGTGTGTCTCGCAGCATTTCGATTTGCCACGGGAAAAACGGTAGCCGGAGGGGATGAGGGCTGGTGCTGACAGCTTGGAGTTCGCCTCCTAGGACGGGACCTTGTGGACAGTCTCCCTTGAAGTCAAGGGTTAAAGGACAGTCCGCGGTCGGCAGAGTGTGGAGGCAGAACCCGGTTGATCTGAACCATAGCCCTAGTGTAGAATAGTTAGCCGAGTGTCAGGGACTATTCTCCGGAGATTTAGAATACCTAGACAGAAGTCACATATAACAAATTTGGGGGTTTGTGTCCGGGATCTTAAAAGAACTCCCACGGGAGGCTCTGAATGATTCCAGGACACTGTGACACACACAGATATTTGAGCAAACGATGTGAATAGGAAGCGCTTATAATAAAGTAAAAGGTTGAAGTTTTGATAAGGTAACAGGTTGAAGTTGTTATCTTGAGTCGGACAACTCCGTGCACGGATCAAGGTAAGAACCTTCTCTGGTATTTGGGGTTTTCGCAGAATTATTGAGAGAAGTGTACACTGCCTTGTCGACTCCGTGGTTGTGACAGGTAACCGGGAAATTAAGGGTTAACTTGGTAACCGGGATAAAAGGGTTGACTAAGTAACCAGAGTATAGAAAACAGGTTAGCCTGAAGACCAACCATGGGTGGCCAATGTTCCGGGTCGAAAAAAGGAACGGGAAGACGAAACCCCGAAAATTCCCTCTGATAGATTCGACAGAGATTGTGGAGAGAGAGAGAGAGAGAGAGAGAGTGCGAGAACAGCTAGCAAAACATTTAACCCTTTGTAATTTGGTTTGAATGCACATTTGTTTGTTGGTGACTGAATGAGGAAGTTTTATTCACTGGAGCTTGAGTTCCAGGATTGTTTTAAATGTGATTTTTATGTAAACTTAACATGATTTTTTTTCAATATGTGAAGTACAGTTGAAGTTTCAGTTCAACATTAGGCTGTCGAAAAAAAAGACGATAACTTCCATGGTTATTATCTGAGACCTTGGATTCGGCCATTAGAATTTCTTTTAACTTGAATTGACAAATTATTGTAAGACAGCTCTGATTATTTTACGACCTAAAGTATTGTAATTGAGAAATGATTGGTCAGGAGTACATAAGAAAACTAATTTTGGATCTAAATTAGGGTACTAAATCTGGGTGATTACAGTGGATTTCAAAATTGGGAACTGTATGCATTTTACATTTTAAATATTAAATATTGAATAAATGGATGTAAATATATAAATATGTTTACAAGTTAGGAACAGGCTTTAAAGTTAGTCAAGCATGAATTAATAAATTGATGTTTGAGGATATGAGAAGCTAGGAACATTGCAATATTTCTTAAAAAAAAGGAAGAACGTAACGACTAAAGTGCCAATAGGGGACAAGGAGATTGTGTTTGTGTATGACCCCCTCACCAGTGGGGAGGTCGGAACATTTAAAAGGAAATGACGGTCCTGGTTGAGAATCCGATAGGATTGTCAGAACAAATTAATTTATTTTTGAGGCCCGGTCTGTATATGTGGGCTGAGTTAATGTTTATTTTTGAATATACTATTTACTGGGGAGAAAGGAGACTTATATGGGGATACTGGATAGGGAAAGTGTTAATTGAGATTTAAAAAAAAAACTAGTAGCAGCGCCGGTATTGAGCTTGCCGGACAATTTGGCATGAGAGGGGGATGGTTAGGGGTGAGGACAAATATCCTCTTCAGAACCCTAACTGGGACCACCACAATATAGAAGGGATAATACGTCAGACTTGAGAAATTTGATAATCCAAGGGATACAAACTTGCATCCCCAAACAGCAAAATTTAGCCAAGGTTTTCGACCTGAGGCAGGGAAAGGACGAGTCTCCCTGTGCGTTCTTACACAGATTAAGGGAGTCGGTTAGGAAATGTTCGGGTTCACTTTGTGATTTATGTATGTGTGAAAGAGATGGGCCGGCCCCGATAGGATCTCTGTGTGTAAATTTGATTGTGAAAAATAAAGTAGTCTCTGTGGATGTGAGAATTTGTGTTTGTGTTATCATGGTGTCTGTGAGAAAGAATCTGGCAGAAGGCTTCTCAGCTAACAAGCAGTTTAACACTTTGTGCTCTGGCTTGAATTCATCTGTTTGTTAATGGTTTTATGTTTGAAACTTGTTGTTTGTCATTTGATTCAGTGTGCTATTTTTGATTGTAATTTTATGAATGCTTAACGTTATTTTCTTTCATGATATGATTTTATTAGAACTTAAGGAGGGAAAGGAGGACCATTCATGAGATTAAGGACGAGGTAGTAATAAGTTAGAACAATTCCAAATTCACATAAGGGGTGGTATTCACCTTCAGGAAAATGAGGTATATAGGCTGCCGATAAGGCAGAGGGGAACAGAAACTCTGAGGGCAGATGCAAATTAATATGGGTAACTTGAGAGTGAGTTTCAGGACGTTGAGACAGTAAGTAGACTGTATTGCGCTGAGATTGTTCGTGGGGGCTAGAAAATGCTCTTATTAAAACAGTAATTAAATCATGCCACATAATTTAAAAATTTCATAATCATAGGCTACTTCAGTACTGAAGGCACAATAGAGAAAAGACAAAATGAAAATGACACTACAAAGTAAAAAATATTTTCTGACCTTTTCAGTTAAATGACAATGTTATAGAAAATGAAGTAGTTTTTACCATCAATGTGTAAACTATGATGAAAGTGAATACTCTCACTTTGTCAATGTGTCATGTTTTTAAAAAAAGTAACTGTCTTGACCTTAAAGATAGTACCAACATTTTCAATTACCTTCATTGCAGATAAAGTAGAGTACTTCAAGTGAACTCAGTCCCATAAAAAGTTATGAAGGTTAGGGCTTCTAATAGCTATGCTTTGCAACACCATTAAGATTTTCTACTCTTGGTGAATGTCACATTTTGGATCAACATCTTTTGAATTTTTTTTTGCGAGATACCATTATTTTGAATCTATTATTGAAAATTGGATATATTTTTGTGCAGTCAATACCATTTACTGTTTGACAAACTTTGGTATCTTTGCACTGCTACATTTATTTTTATTGGGAAGTGATGCTTATGGATTTAGTGAGCAGCTTAATATTCTTTTATAAAGCCTATTCTTGATGTAAAATTACTGTTCAAGGCATATTGTTAGTGGATTTATACACATTATTATAAAAGTACAAAACTTAAGTGGAGTTTTAAAGATGCAAGATGAAAAGATGGGAAACATAATTAAAAATGTTACTGACAACCGACCCTGAACAGTTCCATATGTAGAGCAGTGACCTCCGGGAAAGGGGGGGATTGTAGAATTAGGACTACCCCGAACCAAGAGGGAACTCCGGAAGTTCCTGGGTTTGCTGGGTTATTGTAGACTCTGGATAGATAATTATGCTACTCTTACGAAAAAATTATACCTGCAGCTAACAGAAGAGGCTCCGGACAGGGTTAAATGGGATCCTGAAGGAAAGATGCTGATTGAAACTTTAAAAGAAAAATTAGTTACAGCACCGGTTTTGAGCCTGCCTGATTTTAATAAGGATTTCCGACTCTTTGTTAACGCCAAACAGGGGACAGCTTTTGGGGTCTTAACTCAGGAATGGGGTGGACATAGAAAACCCGTAGCTTTTCTCTCCCGAATTCTAGACCCCGTTTCACGGGGTTGGCCTGAATGTGTCCAAGCAGTAGCAGCCACTGCTAAGCTAGTGGAAGAAAGTCGGAAACTGACGTTTGGTGCACCACTGACTGTGGTTACCCCTCACCAAGTTCGCACTATCCTGAATCAAAAGGCAGGACGATGGCTCACAGACTCCCGAATCCTCAAATATGAGGCAGTCCTCTTAGATAGAGAGGATCTTAGAATGGAGGTGGAAGTAAAAGGCAACCAGTTGGCAGACGAGCAGGCCCGTGCGGCGGGTATGGATAAGGAAGAATTAATTTGTGTGTTATGGGTTCCCCAGTTACCAGAGGTCATAGAAACCCCGGTATTTTCAGAAAAGGAGGAGGAAGAATTAAAGTCAATAGGGGGAACTAAGAATGAAATGGGCAAATGGTTCCTTCCTGATGGCAGGCAGTTACTCAATCGGCCCTAATCAAGAGGGGTCATTACTCACCTTCACCAGTGTGGTCATTGGGGAACCCAAGCCTTGTGCGATACCTTTCTTAGGGTCTATGCTCACCCAGGAATACACACAGTGGCCAATCAGGTCACCAGGGACTGTTTATTATGTAGACGAGTCAATAAAAAGGGAGTGAGACGGAACGCAACCAAAGGGGGTCGAAGTCCAGCATATCGGCCATTTGAATTTATTCAGGTGGATTATACTGAGTTTTCCCCAGTAGGGCGTCTTAAATATCTTTTGGTTATGGTGGATCACTTGACAGGATGGGTCGAGGCTTTTCCGACAGCCACTGCCACAGCCTCTCAGGCTAGCAAGACCTTACTAGAGCAATTAATACCCCGTTTTGGTCTCCCACGAGCCATTGATTCTGATCAAGGTAGCCACTTCACCGCAACAGTTCTTCAACACTTAGTACAAGCATTAGGTATACAGTGGGATTTTCACACACCACGGCATCCGTCCTCATCCGGCAGAGTAGAACGTATGAATCAAACACTTAAAAAGCAGCTTACTAAATTAATCTCAGAATTAGGTTTGCCCTGGACAAAATGTCTCCACATGGCTTTACTCCAAATTTGAACACAGCCCCGGACAGATTTGGGTATACCCCCTTATGAAATGATGTTTGGACTACCCTTTCCTGGGCCAAAAGGGGATCTGCCTATTTTTGAATCACGGGATATATTTGTTCGTAAATATGTTGAGACCCTGGGCTCCGCTTTTTCTCGTTTACGCCACCAGGGTCTGCTGCTGCAAACACCACCTTTGGACTTCGCTGTACACACCATTAAGCCTGGCCATTGGGTTTTAATCAAGCACTGGCAGCAGCGCACTCTCGAACCTGTGTGGGACGGCCCGTTCCTGGTGTTACTTACCACCGAAACCGCTATCCGCACGGCAGAGAAGGGGTGGACTCACTACACGCGTGTCAAAGGTCCGGTTCCCTCTCCAGCTGAGAAAAAGGTCTGGACTGTCGAACCAGCGCGGGACCCGCTGAAACTTATACTGAAGAAACTTTGATTAACTGATTATACAGTGGCGACGCGAGCACGGGGATTATTTAACCTTGTTTTGTGCTTTGATATATTGTTTAAGTTCTTAGCACTAGTCAGAATTATGCTGCTATTCCCGTTACTTCTGAGTTTTGCTCATATATCTTTTTCAGATGTTGTGTTAATGATTTCTGTTTCGGAATTTCCACAAGTTATAAAGGTCAATGCTTGCAGCCTAGTAGGATGCCCAGATGTAGAGTTTCAAAGGGAATATCTTTCCTCCAAGATATTTCTTCACACCCTACCGAACACAAGGTTTGGGTCGCAAAAGCCACCGCCTGGCATCACTATCCATAGAGCCCCCTTTAGCCCAGCCCTAAACTGTTTTGACAGGAAGTGTCATCCGATATATCTCACCATTAAAAATGCTTCCTCTGAAGACTCATTTCCCCGTAAAAATGGGTCCCAACTCGTATGGGAAGCGTTTTGTGGGCTGCTGTTTTTGAATTGGCATCGGACGGAGACAGCCTTTGGGATTCCTTGATTCTAAACTGCAACCTTTAAACCCTTCCACTGATCCGAAATCACTAAAAATTATAGAGGTAAAAGACTTGAGACAGACTCTTGAAATAGAAACGGGATATGGAGATGCAAATGCCTGGGTTGAATGGGTTAAATATACTGTTAAAAGCCTGAACAAAAGCAATTGCTATGCATGTGCCTCCGGTAGGACAGTGTCTCAGGTGGTTCCCTTTCCGCTCGGGTGGGAGCGAAACAAACAGGGCATGGAATGTATGATAGCCCTATATCAGGATGAGACTGCATGGAATAATCCGAATTGTACCTCCCTGTCTTTGATGTTTGGATGTTCCCTCGTTTGGAGAAACGAAAGACACAAGCTCCCCCTGTATTTTCGGCTGCTGTTGGAAACCACACGTCGTGTGTGCATAGACAAGGTCGATCTATCGATTTGGGGGAGCTGAGATTGTGTTCAGCAATTAAAAACATTACTGAAGCGGAGGAAGGAAGAAACTACTCAGCTTTAAATGTTCCCCGAGCGGATCTGTGGTGGTACTGTGGAGGCAAACTACTGAGACCCACCCTATCCCCAGATTGGAAGGGGATATGTGCGATTGTACAATTGGCAATTCCATTCACCTTGGCATTTGAGGGAGAACAGATAGTCGGAAGAAAGGGAAGGGATAGGAGATCGCTGTTGCCCACTTCTTTTGATGATAAGATTTATCTTGACTCAATAGGGGTCCCTAGGGGGGTGCCTGATGAGTTCAAAGCTCGTAACCAAATTGCAGCAGGCTTTGAGTCGTCCCTGTTCTGGTGGGTCACTATAAACAAGAATGTCGATTGGATAAACTACATTTATTATAACCAAGCACGATTTATTAACCATACTAGAGATGCAGTCAAGGGGCTAGCGGAACAACTGGATGCTACCAGTCGTATGACTTGGGAAAATAGACTGGCCTTAGATATGCTCCTAGCTGAAAAGGGGGGTGTTTGTGCCATGATCGGCTCTCAATGTTGCACTTTTATTCCTAACAATACAGCCCCTTACGGCTCGGTCACCCGTGCCTTGGAGGGACTTAAGTCACTGGCATAGGAAATAGCTGAAAATTCAGGAGTTAATACTGATTGGACTGGCTGGCTAGAGCGGTGGTTCAGTAAATGGAAGGGGGTGATGGTCTCAGTAATGGTTACACTTCTAGTGGTAACAGGGGTCTTAATCGCTTTGGGCTGTTGTATAATTCCCTGTCTACGGGGCCTGATTACCCGCTGAATTGAAACGGCCCTGATGAAGGGCGACCCGCGTACAGTGGTGGGCATTCACCTCCAGACTGATGCTGATGATCCTGAGGCTGATTGGGATAGAGAGGCCATGATTATGCTGCAGAAATTACAGACTGTATAAAAAGACAGGGGGAATTGATATGGGTAATGTAATTTCTGCAGTTTCACACACTCTCTCTCTCTCACACAGGAGTCACACATTCTCACACACACACTTACACACACACACTCTCTTATACACTCACACACACACCACACACACACTCTCACACACACACACACACACATACTCACACACACACACACACACTCACACTCACACACACTCTCTCTCACACACACACTCACACACACACACTCTCACACACACACACTCTCACACACACACTCTCACACACACACACACACTCACACACACACACACTCACACACACACACACACCACACACACACACACACACTCACACGACACACACACACACACACACACTCACACCACACACACTCTTTTGGTATGGGTGAGGTAATTTCTGTATTAAAACTGAGGTTTAATAAGTAAAGGCTAATTATGAGACAGATATTCAACTAGGCCATATGAGAACATGAACCAGAAGTCACCTCTGTTATGTCAGGAACATAGTAACCTTGGGCAAGATACCAAGGAATGCTTTAGCTAGACACAGAGGGCAAAATACAATAGAAGCCCTTTATGACATGCAGATAAATGCTTTAACCAGCAGAATTGTTAAAAACAATATAACATTTAATTCAGCAGAATTGTTAAAATAATATAACATTTAATTAAAGAATTGGCAGAGAAAAGCGTGAAATGTTTTAACCAATGGAATTGTACTAATGTTTTTGAATGTAAGAATAATGTATAAATATTACTGCTGTAAACCTTTCGTTGCGATTTCTTCCGAAGCCCCTTTGGAAGACGCCCAAACTTGCAAGTTTGAAATAAACATCCGTTGCTCATTTGTGTGTCTCGCAGCATTTCGATTTGCCACGGGAAAAACGGTAGCCGGAGGGGATGAGGGCTGGTGCTGACAGCTTGGAGTTCGCCTCCTAGGACGGGACCTTGTGGACAGTCTCCCTTGAAGTCAAGGGTTAAAGGACAGTCCGCGGTCGGCAGAGTGTGGAGGCAGAACCCGGTTGATCTGAACCATAGCCCTAGTGTAGAATAGTTAGCCGAGTGTCAGGGACTATTCTCCGGAGATTTAGAATACCTAGACAGAAGTCACATATAACAGGGAGAACAGTCAATTGTGAGGATGATTCTGAGGGATTTCAAAGGGACATTGACAACTGAGCCAAATGGACAGAGAGACTGACGGGTGAATTCCAATGCAGGGAAATGTGAGGTCATGTATTTTGGTCGAAGAAACATGGAGAGACAATACAGGCTTAATGGTACAATTCTGAGGGGAGTACAGCAGCAGGGGACTGAGGGGTTTACGTACATGATTCTCCGAATGTGGCCAGGCAAGTCGAAACAGTTATTATGAACCCATATTATTATTATGGGATTCTTGGGTTTATCGACAGAGGCATAGAGTATTGAAGCAAGGAAATTATGTTACACCTTTACAAATCATTGGTCAAACCACTTTGGGGTATAGTGTTCAATTCAATTCTCGACACCTTACTTCGGGAAGGTTGTTAAAGCCTTGGAGGGAGTGCAAAGGAGATTTATGAGAATGATACCAGGAATGATGGATTTTAGATATGAGGAAAGATTAGAGAGATTGGGCTCCTTCTCTTTGGAACAGTGAAGATTAAGAGAGGAACTCATTCAGTTGTTCAAAATTATCAGCAATTTTGACAGGGGGAAGACGGATAATCTGTTTTTACTCGTTGGTGTGTCAGTAAGTAGGCCCCACAATTTCAAGAAAGTTTGGAGTGAGATGGGGGAAACTTGATTAGATTACTTACAGTGTGGAAACAGGCCCTTCAGCCCAACAAGTCCATACTGACCCACAACCCACCCATTCCCTCTTTACCTAACACTATGGGCAATTTAGCATGGCCAATTCACCTGACCTGCACATCTTTGTGACTGTGGGAGGAAACCGGAGCACCCAGAGGAAACCCACACAGACACAGGGAGAATGTGCAAACTCCACTCAGTCAGTCACATGAATCAGGGATTGAACCCAGGTCTCTGGCGCTGTAAGGCAGCAGTGCTAACCACTGTGCCACTGTTCCACCCAACTTCTTTCCCCAGAGTTGTTAGGATTTGGCATGTGCTGCTTCAGGGAGTGGTGAAGGCAGAATCAATAGGAGGTTTCATGAAATCTGGAAATAGAGTTGAAAGGGATGAATTTAGAGACAAGGTCGAGAATGGACAAGCTGGGTCACTCTTTCAGGAGCCAGGACAGACACGATGGGTCAAATAGCCTCTTTCTGGACTCTAATAGTCTATGATTTGATATGAAAGTGGGGGTCAGACTTGATCGGCTGAATGGTCCCATCTGCTACATGATTAATGAATCGATTGATCCGTTGGATATGAACAGGTAATCAAGTCTTTGCTCAACTACAGCAGTGAGAGGGAATGAGTTTGATCAAAATGCTGGAATGACAGGGACCAGTGAGTGCAGGACAACTCAGGGCCTGGCTGAGGCAGAATCAGAAAGCAGACTGCTGTTTAAATAGGCCAAGGCTCCAATAAAGTACAGCATCGAGGAGTCTGAGAGGACATGTGCATGAAATGGAGAGAGTTAGCATCCAGCTTCAGCAAGGAGCAAGAATTTTGGCCTCTGTTGTTGGGGTCAGTTTTCGAGTTTAAGAGTAGGGATACCTTGTTTCTACTGTAGAACATGTTTACGAGGCTACATCTGGAGTATCGTCTACAGTATTGGTTCCTGTACTGAAGGAGGTAAATGCATTGGAGTGGTTCACAGAAGGTTTACCAGACTAATAGCTGGAATGAGTGGATTATCGTCTGAAGAAACATTGATCAGACTATCCATGGGAGGTTAGAAGAAAAGAGATGAGTTGATTGAAAGATCCTAAAGCACCCTCAAAGGTTGGGTTGGGATTGATGTTTCCACTTGTGGGAGAATCTAGAACTAGGAGTCACTCATAGGTAGGTAGGTATCGATAGGTAGTTGGGACTTTAATGTTATGGCCATTTTGGAGACATGGATAGGACAGGGTGAGGAATGGATGTTACAGGTTCCAGGGTTAGATCTCTTGTTACGAACAGGCAATGCAGTAAAAGAGGGGGAGGCATGGCCTTGTTAGTCAAGGATAGTATAACAGTGGCTGAGAGAACTTTTGACGAGGACTCATCTAGTGAGGTAGTGTGAGCTGAGGTTAGAAACAGGAGAGGAGAGGTCACACTGCTTGGAGTTTTGGAAAGGTGTCCACAGAGCTCCAGGGAGGTAGAAGAGAGGATTACCAAAATTATTCTGGGTAGGAGTGAAAGGAACAGGGTGGTCATTATGGGGGACTTTAACTTCCCCAACATTGCTGGAAATGCTCTAACACTAATACGTCGGATGGATCAGTTTTTGTCCAATGTGTACAGGAGGGTTTCCTGATACAGCATGTCGAAGGGCCGACAAGAGGGGAGGCCATACTGGATCTGCTGCTTGGTAATGAACCAGGCCAGGTGTTTGATTTAGTTGTAGGTGAACACTTTGGAGAGACTGACCATAATTCAGTTATGTTTAGTTTAGAACTGGAAAGGGATAGGTACATGCCACAGGTCAAGAGTTATCGATGGGTTAGGGGCAATTATAATGCGATTAGGCAAGAATTAGGATGCATAGAATGGGGTAGCAAAATGCAGGGGATGCAGACAATGGAAATGTGGACCTGGTTTAAAGAACAGATGTTGTGTATCCTTGATAGGTATGTCCCTGTCAGGCAGGGAGGAAGTGATAAGGCAAGGGAACCGTGGTTTACGACAGAAATTGCATCTCTTGTTATGTGTTGATGAGGCAAGATGGTTCAGATGAGTCGATGGAGAGTTACAGATCGGCTAGGAAGGATTTAAAGAGAGTGCTAAGATGAGCAAAGAGAGGACACAAGCAGTTTTTAGCAAATAGAATAAAGAAGAAACCTAAAACTTTCTATAGGTATCTGAGGAACAAAAGGATGATTAGGGTAGGAATGGGGCCAGTCAAATACAGAAGTGGGAAATTGAGTGTGGACCCTGTGGAGATTAGATAGGTGCTAAACGAACATTTCTGATTGGTTTTCGCTCAGGAAAAGGTGAATATTGTAGAGGAGCAGAATGAGGTACGAGATATTAGACTAGAAAGGATCAAGGTTAGTTATGAACAGGTGTTATGAATTCTAGAAGGAGTGAAAGTAGACAAGTCCCCTGGGCCAGGTGGGATTTATCCAAGGATTCTCTGGGAAGCTAGGGAGGAGATAGTAGAGCCTTTGGCTTTGATATTTGAGTCGTTATTGTCTACAGGTTTAGTACCAGAGTACTGGAGGATTACAAATGTTGTGCCCTTGTTCAAGAAGGGCAGTAGAGATAACCCAGGTAATTATAGACCAGTGAGCCTTACTTCTGTTGTGGGAAATGTTTTGGAAAGGATTATGAGAGATAAGATTTATAATCATCCAGCAAACGACAATTTGATTTCAGATAGTCGACATGGTTTCGTCAAGGGCAGATCGTATCTCACAAACCTCACTGAGTTTTTTGAGAAGGTGACCAAGCATGTAGGTGAGGGTAGGGCAGTTGATGTGGTATACATGGACTTCAGTAAAGCCTTTGATAAGGTTTCACATGGTCGTCTGTTGGAGAAAACGCAGAGGCGTGGAATTGAGGGTGATTTAGCAGTTTGGATTAGAAACTGGCTTTCTGAAAGAAGGCAGCGAATACTGGTTGATGGAAAATATTCAGCCTGGAGTCTGGTTACTAGTGGTGTTCCACAAGGACCTGTTTTGGGACCATTGCTGTTTGTCATTTTTATAAATTACTTAGACGCAGGCATAGGTGGATGGATTAGTAAATTTGCAGATGACACGAAAGTCGATGGAGTAGTGGATAGTTTGGAAGAATGTTACAGGTTGCAGGGGGACTTGGATAAACTGCAGAATTGGGCTGAGAGGTGGCAAATGGAGTTCAATGCAGCTAAATGTGAGTGATTCACTTTGGGAAGAATAACAGGAAGGCAGAGTCCTGGGTCAATGGAAAGATTCTTGGTCGTGTGGATGTGCAGAGGGATCTTGGAGTCCATGTACATAGTTCCCTGAAAGTTGCCACACAGGTGAATAGTGCTGTTAAGAAGGCATATGGTGTGTGAGGTTTCATTTGTAGAGGGATTGAGTTCTGGAGGCGCAATATCATGCTGCAACTATACAAAACGCTAGTGCGGCCACACTTGGAATATTGTGTACGGTTCTGGTCTCCATATTTCAGGGAGGATATGGAAGCATTGAAAAAGGTGCAGAGGAGATTTACTAGGATGTTGCCTGGTCTGGAGAGAAGGTCTTATGAAGAAAGCCTGAGAGGCTTGGGTCTGTTCTCATTGGAAAGAAGAAGGCTAAGAGGGGATTTGATAGAGACATACAAGATGATCAGAGGATTAGATAGGGTAGACAGTGAAAGTTATTTTTCCTAGGATGATGATGTCAGCTTGTACGAGGGGACATAACTACAAATTGAGGGGTAATAGATTTAAAACAGATGTCAGAGGCAGGTTCTTTACACAGTGGAATGCCCTACCTGATAATGTAGTCAACTCAGCCACATTAGGAAGATGTAAACAATCCTTAGATAAGCAAATGGATGATGATGGGATAGTGTAGGGGGACAAGCTGAGAATAGTTCACAGGTCGGCAGAACATCCTATGTTCTATAAAATAGGAGTAGGCCATTTGGCCCTTTGATCCTAGTGGGCGGCACGGTGGCACAGTGGTTAGCACTGCTCCCTCACAGCGCCAGAGACCAGGGTTAAATTCCCGCCTCAGGCAATTGACTGTGTGTAGTTTGCACGTTCTCCCCGTGTCTGCGTGGGTTTCCCCTGGGTGCTCCGGTTTCCTCCCACAGTCCAAAGATGTGCTGGTCAGGTGAATTGGGCATGCTAAATTGCCCATAGTGTTAGGTAATGGAGTAAATGTATGGGTGGGCTGCGCTTTGGCGGGTCGGTGTGAACTTATTGGGCCGAAGGGCCTGTTTCCACACTGTAAGTAATCTAATCCTGATCCTGACCTGTGCAATATGATCATGGCTGATCATCCAACTCAGTCTCCTGTTCCCAGATCCTCCCCATACCCTTGGATCCAGATGCAGTTTAAGACTCTGAACTGACCTCTGTGAAGATGTGTCTCTGAGTAGGGGAGACGAGGACCCAAGGGCACAGCACCAAGGGATGACCCTTTAGCGCTAATTAGGAGGAACATCTTCAAACACAGAGTGGTGACTCTGTGGAACTCATTGCCTCATTAGGCTCTGGGGACCAAATCATTGAGTGTCTATCAGACAGAGATAGATAAGTTCTTGATTAGTAATGGGGATCAAAGGTTACGGGGAGAAAGCAGGAGAATGAGGTTCAGAAATGTATCAACTGTGATCGAATGGTGGAGCAGGCACAATGGGTTGAGTGGCCGAATTCTGCTCCGATATCTTATGGCCTTATTATCCCTTGAGCCCTAAGAATTATATCTAACTCCTTCTTAGAGTCATAGAGTCATAGACATGTACAGCACAGAAACAGACCCTTCAGTCCAACTCGTCTATGCTGACCAGATATCCAAACCTAATCTAGTCCCACTTGCCAGCACTTGGCCCATGTCCCTCTAAACCTCTCCAATTCATATAGCCATCCAGATGCCTTTAAATATTCTAATTGCACCACTTCTTCTGGCAGCTCAGTCCATACATGCACCACCTTCAGTGTGAAAATGTTGCCCCTTAGGTCCTTTTTATATCTTTTCCTGCTCAACCTAAACCTATGCCTTCTAGTTCTGGACTCCCCAACCCAGGGAAATCCTATCCATGCCCCGCATGATTTTGTAAAACTCTATAATGTCATCCCTCAGCCTCCAACGCTCCAGGGAAAACAGCCCCAGCCTGTTAAGCCTCTCCCCATATTTCAAATCCTCCAACCCTGGCAAAATTCTGACAAATCTTTTCTGAACTCTTTCAAGTTTCGCAACATCCTTCGATAGGAAGATCAGTTTTGCATGCAATATTCCAAAATGGCTGAACCAATGTCCTGTACAACATGACCTCCTAACTCCTATACTCAATGCTTTGACCAACAAAGGAAAGCAAACTAACTGGAGGAGAAAGTGAGGACTTCAGATGCTGGAGATCAGAGCTGAAAATGTGTTGCTGGAAAAGCGCAACAGGTCAGGCAGCATCCAAGGAGCAGGAGTATCGACGTTTCGGGCATGAAGAAGGGCTCATGCCAGAAACGTTGATTCTCATGCTCTTTGGATGCTGCCTGACCTGCTGCACTTTTCCAACAACACATTTTCAGCAAAGCAAACTAACTGCCTTCTTCACTATGCTGTACACCTGTGACTTTACTTTCAAGGAGCTATGAGTCTACACTCTAAGGTCTCTTTGTTCAGCAACACTTCTCAGGACCTTACCATGAAGTGTATCAATCCTGCTCTGATTTGCTCTCCCAAATTGCAGCACCTCGCATTTATCTAAATTAAACTCCATCACACTGCCACTCCTCAGTCCATTGGCCCATCTGATCAGGATCCCGTTGTACTTTGAGGTAACCTTCTTCGCTGTCCAGTACACCTCTGATTTTAGTGTCATCTGTAAATTTACTAACATTTACATCCAAATAATTTATGTAAACGACAAAAAGTAGTGGACCCAGCACCAATCCTTGAGGCATTCCACTGGTCACAGGCCTCCAGTGTGAAAAGCAACTCTCCACCCCAATCCTTGTCTACTACCTTCGAGCCAGTTCTGTATCCAAATGGCAGGTTCTCCTGCATTGTTTTGGCCTCAGCCACTTCCAGTGGTAGTGAATTCCACAACCTCACCATTCTCTGTGTGAAGGTATTTCTCCTCTTCTCAGTCCTCAGTGTATACAAGAAAATGTTCTGATTCAGTATGTGGATGTACCTACCAGAGAAGGTGCAAAACTTGGACCAACTCTTGGGAAATAAGGCAGGGCAAGTGACTGAGGTGTCAGTGGTGGAACACTTTGGAGCCAATGACCATAATTCTATTGGTTTTAAAATAGTGATGGAAAAGGATAGACCAGATCTAAAATTTAAAGTTCTAAATTGGAGGAAGGCCAATTTTAACAGTATTAGGCAAGTTCTTTCAAAAGTTGATTGGGAGCGGATACTTGCAGGTAAAGGGATGGCTGGAAAATGGGAAGCCTTCAAAAATGAGATAGGAGAGTCCAGAGAAAGTATGTTCCGGTCAGGGTGATGGACATGGCTGGTAGGTGTAGGGAGTGCTGGATGACTTGAGAAATTGAGATTTTGGAAAGAAAAAGAAGGAAGTATATGTCAGGTATAGACAGCAGTAATCGAGTGAATCCTTAGTTGAGTATAAAGGCAGTAGCAGTAGACTTAAGAAGGAAATCAGGAGGGCAAAAAGGAGACATGAGATAACTTTGTAAATAGGGTTAAGGAGAATCCAAAGGGATTTTACAATTATATTAAGGACAAAAGGGTAACTAGGGAGAGAATAAGACCCCTAAAAAGATCAGCAAGGTGGCCTTTGTGTGGAGCTACAGGAGATGGGGATTATAACAAACGAATATTTTGCATCAGTGTTTACTGTAGAGAAGAACATGGAAGATATAGAATATGGTGAAATTTTGGATGTAGGTTTGCTCCCTGAGCTGAAAGGTTGATTTCCAGATGTTTCATCACCTTACTACCTAACATCTTCAGTGGACTTTATGCAAAGCAATGCTGAAACTTCCTGCTTTCTATTTATATGTTTGGGTTTCTTTGGGTTGGTGATGTCATTTCCTTTGGTGATGGTATTTTCTGTGGTGAAATCACTTCCTGTTTCTTTTCTCAGGGGGTGGTAGATGGGGTCTAACTCAATGTGTTTGTTGATGGAGTTCCGGTTGGAATGCCAAGCTTCCAGTAATTCTCGTGCGTGTCTCTGTTTGGCTTGTCCTGGTATGGATGTATTGTCCGAGTCGAAGTGGTGTCCTTCCTCGTCTGTATGTAAGGATACTAGAGAGAGTGCGTCATGTCGTTTTGTGGCTAGTTGGTATTCATGTATCCTTGTGGCTAGTTTTCTGCCTGTTTGTCCAATGTAGTGTTTATTACAGTCCTTGCACGGTATTTTGTAAATGACGTTATTTTTGCTTGTTGTCTGTATCGAGTCGTTCAAGTTCATTAGCTGCTGTTTTAGTGTGTTGGTGGGTTTGTGGGCTACCATGATGCCAAGGAGTCTAAGTAGTCTGGCAGTCATTTCCAAGATGTCTTTGATGTAGGAGAGAGTGGCTAGAGTTTCTGGGTGTGTTTTGTCTGCTTGTTTGGGTTTGTTGCTGAGAAATCGGTGGTCTGTGTTCATTGGGTACCCATTCTTTTTGAACACACAGTATAGGTGATTTTCCTCTGCTCGGCGGAGTTCCTTTGTGCTGCAGTGTGTGTTAGCTCATTGAAATAATGTTCTGATGCAGCTTCATTTGTGGGTGTGGGGATCATTGCTTCTGTAGTTCAATATTTGATCGGTATTGTGTTGTTTTTCTGTAGATGCTGGTCATACGGATGAGGAAGGACACCACTTCGACTGGGACAACACATCCATCCTCGGACAAGCCAAACAAAGACATTCACAAGAATTCCTAGAAACATGGCATTCCAACCGGAACAAATACATCGAATTAGACCCCATCTACCACCCCCTGAGAAAAGGAACAGGAAGTGACTTCACCACAGGAAATAGTGAGAAAGTGGAGTTTGAGCCATTTGCTTGCCTTTATTGGTCAGTGCATTGAGTATAGGAGTTGGGAGATCACATTGTGTCTCTACAGTCTGTTCAGCCGCTACTGGAATAATGCATTCAATTCTGGTCTCCCTGCTAAAGGAAGGATGATGTGAAACTTTAAAATGTTCAGAAAAGATTTCCAAGGATGTTGCTGGGGTTGGAGTGTTTGACCTACAGGGAGATGCTGAACATGTTGGGGCTGTTTTCCCTGGAGTGTCGAAGCCTGACGGGGACTTTATAGAGTTTTATAAAATTACGAAGAGCATGGATAGGGTGAATAGTCAAAGTCTTTTCCCTGGGCTGGGATGTCGAAAACTAGACAGCAGAGGTTAAAGGTGAGAGGGGAAAGATTTAAAAGGAATCCATGGGGAATTGTCTTTTTCATGCAGAGGGTGGTGAGTGTATGGACTGAGCTGCCAGAGGAAGTGGATGAGACTTGTACAATTACAACATTTAAAGGGCATCTGGGTGGGTATGTGAATCGGAAGAATGAATATGAATGTGGAGCAAATGCTGGCAAATGGGGCCAGATTCATTTCGGACATCTGCTTGGTGTGGATGAGTTGACCGAAGGGTCTGTTTTCATGTTGTAGGAATAACGCTCGATCTAAAAAGTGCTGGTTCCCTTTTATTGCTTTTGTAGTTCTCACTGCTGCTTTGTTATTTCACATTAAACAGCGTTGTCTGCTTCGTTTGACCTACAACCCTACTTTTACAGTGGTGTATATAAACTGCAGGGTCTCTCCCTTCCCTCTGTGTCTCTGCAACCTCCCTCAAACTGGGCTGGGAAGGAGCTGTTCAGGCTGAGTTTCTTAAGCTGCCTGTCACCCCTGTGCAGACTGAGGTGAGGCAGTGATGTCTCAGGGTGAAACTGGGAAACCACAGCCTCCTGTTGTATTGACCGTGGGCAAGTGTGGGGGGGGGGGGGGAGAGAGAGAGAGAGAGAGAGAGAGAGAGAGAGAGAGAGAGAGAGAGAGAGACAGAGTATGTGTGAGAGAGAGAGAGAGAGACTTCAGACAGAAATCAGAGGAAGCTGCCGGCAGGTGATCACAGTCTGACATTGGGCTAGAGTGAGAACTGCAGATGCTGGAGATCAGAGTTGAGAGTGTAGTCCTGGAAAAGCACAGCTGCTCAGGCAGCATCTGAGGAACAGGAGAATTGACGTTCCGGGCAAAAGCCCTTCATCAGAGTCTGAGACTGCTCAGTCCCTCTGAGAGCTCCACATGGGAATACAGACAGGAACCCTGTCTCCAACGCTGAGCCCAGCATCTCTCCCACTGGATCACTCTCTGTCAGGTCTCTGAATTGTTCATCTGTCGTGGGGGAGATTCAGATGTTGCTTGATATCACTCTGAGGTGGCGTCACAGTCTGCCCACTCTGTGCACAGCAAGATCCAAATAACAGTAGGGCAGGAGTGAGCTGACCATTTCCTTTCTGAGTTTCTCTTCAGCATCGGGGACAGATATTGATCAGGTTCATTGCACTGAGCTCAGGGGAGCAGCTGAACCCAATCTCACTTCCTGTGAGGGCTCAGCTTTTCTCTCCCCTGATTCCTGCATGTTTTCCAGGAACCCGCAGACAGGGAAAGTGAGACTTCCCGGGAATACACTGTGCTTTCTGTCACCAGCAGAGGTGGGTTCAGGGTGGCTTTGGAGTTGGGGGAAAGGGTTCCACTGCAACAGCACCTCGGGAATATCCTGTTCCTGTCAACAGCTGGAGAATTCCAAGTGCCCATCCTGAGGCGCAGTGAGAGAAGGGGCCTCCATGGGTCGAGCCCTCTCCCCTCGAAGTGGGAAGGTGGTGGGTTCAACCCCATTCCGGGGAGGGTGGTCACTGTCCAGGGTGAGCCCCTTCAAAGTATCTCCTCTCAGAAGTGGCCTTTCTCAGGTTGTCAATGATCTCCCTGTCGCTTTTCTGAGAAAAAAAAATCAGCAAAGGCTGGAATTCAAGGTGGTTGCTCCACCTCACAACTGGTTCCAATTTAACACAGGAAGAAATACCAGACAGATTAAACAACAAAGACAGATCTTCCCTTATTACATAATAGATACACACCAACATTAAAATACCTCACAGCTTCAAGTCGATCTTATTCCCAAAGAACATGACTCCTCTTGCGAATCTGCTGCATTCACCTTATCCAGTCCCTTCAGGAACATCTTCAGCCACTTTCCCGCTCTCCTGTCCCTGAGCCCACGACCTTGGTCAGACAACCGACAGACAACGATAAACCCAGGCCCCACAACCAGGACATGAGAGAGAATTCATCCCAAAGGATGGAGTTCGAGGATAAGACCAATGTACCCCCCCCAGTCACCAGTCTCTGCTCTTTCTCCCTTCATTGCCTGTTCTTTTCACAAATAAATGGATCCCGCTGTGTGAGCCGAGCTGGACAAACCCGGGCCTCCCCAAGTCATCCCGGGCCCGAGTGCCCCGTCCCTAGGCCTTACTCAGAATGGGACACATGGGGGCCTGGGGTTTTCGAGCCCAATGCTTTCAGCTGGAGAAGAGGATGAGGCGTGTCCCCTTCCTCCAGGACAGGGGAATCCAGAACCAAGCCGAGCCAGGCCAGGCTCCTGTTCCCTGGATGGCCCTCAGGCTTCACCAGGGGATCCCAGCACCAGGCCCGGATTTGACAGATCCCGGTGGTAAAAGTGCACACGGCTTGAAGGTATCTCTCAGGAACCCGGGCGGTTCACTTCGTTCCTCGTCCGGAGCCCGAAACATTAGCTCTGATTTCTCTCCACAGATGCTGCCAGACCGACTGAGCTTTTCCAGCAATTTCTGTTTTTGTTTCTGATTTCCAGCATCCGCAGTTCTTTGGGTTTTTAATTCTCAGGTGGACATGGGGTCCAAACCCTCATGGGGCCTGTTCGAAGTTAAAATGTAGTATCTCAATCTGGAATGGATTAAAGTGGCCCAATGTTGTCAAGCCCCCTCACTCCCCTCCCCCTCCCCCCCCCCCATTAGTGTCAGTGCTGCCCTTTGGGGAAAGCAGTCTGCCCTCCTCACAGGCAGGGCGGGGCCAACAGGGGGAGCTCGCGGGCGGTTCGGCTCGAGCTCGGGCTCGGGCTCTCGCGCAGGCGCGACGGTTGGATTCAAATTTGAATGTGCGCTCGCGGGCGGCGGCGACGGTTAAGATGGCGGCGAGTGGCGGGAAGGGCTCTGCTGGCGATAATGGCGGCTCTGGGCGGGCGAAGGGAGAGGCTGGGATCTTCCTGCACTCTCTATCTCCTCTTCCCCCATTTATTTAAGGAAGGGAGGGAGGGGGCGGGTGGGATTGTGTGAACCGACCCCCCCCGTGGGGGGCAGCATCATGATGGAGGGTCGAGTGGGTTTGGGAAGTGGGGCATCTGGAGCCGGAGCTGCCTCTGGGCTATTTCTCTCCCTCACTCCCTCCCTCACACAGAGACAGGAGAAAGGCTGTGAGCCAAGACCAAGCCGGACACCGGGATCTGCTGGAAACAAGAGGTGGGTGATGATCCTGAAAGGAAGCTGCTGGAGCCCGCGCCCCTGACTCTGAAATGGAGAGGTCTCTGAGCTTGCCCCAAGGTGAAGGTTTACAATCCCAGGATTGAGGGGGCACCGTGTCTTCATGGAGGGTCTCGGGGGGGAAATATTACCAGATGACAACGGATTGAATGTTCTTCATGACTGTTTGAGGAGGTTGTACAGGATGTTGGTGAGGACATTTCTGCAGCAATGTGTTAGATTCTCGTCACCCTGCTGTAGGATGGATATTATTAAACTGGAGAGGGTTCAGAAACAATTTACAAGGATATCACACAGACTGGAGGGGTTTGAGTTACAAGGAGAGGCTGGACAGGTTATTCACTGGGGTGTAGGTGACCTTTATCGAGGTTTATAAATCATGAGGGACGTGGATATAAGATGAGCAGCAAAGATTTTTATCCCCTTAGATTGGGGGAGTTCAAAACTAGACAGAGAGGCTTAAGGTGAGAGGGAAAGATTGCAGAGGGACCTGAGGTGAAGCATTTTCACACAGAGTGAGGGTCGTGTATGGAACGAGCTGCCAGACAAAGTGATACAATGACAACATTTTAAAAGGCACTTGGACAGGGACATGAATAGGAAACTGTCAGAGGGTTATGGAGCAAACGCTGGCTCCTAGGTCTTGTTTAGTTTTGGGAAGTTGGCCGGCATGTTCGAGTTGCTGTATGCCTCTATGACAGTGATTAAAGACGTGAGGAAACATGGTGATGGTAAACAGGAATATGAGACAACAATTGTATAAATACAAGTGGAGAATGCTGGGGAAATACAGCAGGTCTGGTAGGGTCAGTGCAGAGAGAAACAGAAACTGAATGTGGAGTTCTGGACATGAGAGAGATTGGACTGAAATGTTAATTCTGTTTCTCTGTCCACTGACTCTACTATACCTGCTTTCTCCAGCACTTTGTTTTGTACTTTAAATCCCCAGAATCTGAAGTATATTGGTTTAATATTATTATAGTAATGTTAAATGCAATGAAAAGATGCATCAATCAGAGATTCAAATGGAAACTGCAGAAGTATTCAGACACAAAATTGCTCTGCGTGAAAAAACATAGAGGGACATAGAGTACAATTCACAATTTCAGGTAGAAATTGATAAACAAATTTGTCAGTAGATCTCAGTTATCTGTAAAATAATAGGGTGGTTATGGTAGGGGATTTTAACTTTCCAAACGTAGTCTGAAACTGCTATAGTGGTAAGGGTTTAGATGGAGATGAATTTGTTAAGTGTGTACGAGAAAATGTTCTGATTCAGTATATGGATGGACCTACTAGTGAAGGTATAAAACTTGACCCACCCTTGGGAAATAAGGCAGGGCAGGTGACTGAGGTGTCATTAGGGAGGCACTTTGGGGCCAGCGACCATCATTCTATTAGTGTTAAAATAGTGATGGAAAAGGGTAAACCAGATCTACAAGTTGAAATTCTAAATTGGAGGAAGGCCATTTTGATAGTATAGGGCAAGAACTTTCAAAAGCTGATTGGGCGCATATGTTTGCAGGCAATGGGACGGTTGGAAAGTGGGAAGTCTTCAGAAATGAGATAACGAGAGTTCAGAGAAAGTATGTTCTTCTAAGAGTGAAAGGAAAGGCTGGTAGATATAGGGAATGCTGGATGACTAAAGAAATTGAAGGTTTGGTGAAGGAAAAAAGGGAGCAAATGTCAGGTATAGACAGGATAATTTGAGTGAATCCTGGGAGATAAAAATACAGTGGGGGTATACTTAAGAGGGAAATCGGGGGGGGGGGAAAAGGGGGCATGAGATAGCTATGGCAAATAGAATTAAGGAGAATCTAAAGGGTTTTTACAAATACATTAAGGACAAAAGGGTAACTCGGGAGAGAATAGGACACCTCAAAGATCAGCAAGGCGGCTTTTGTATGGAGCCGCAGGAGATGGGGGAGACACCTAAGAGAGTATTTACTGTGGAAAAGGACATGGAAGATATAGAATGTAGGGGAAAACTGATGATGTCTTGAAAAATATCCATATTGCAGAGGAGAAAGTGCTGGATGACATGAAACGCATAAAGGTGGATAAATCCCCAAGACCTGATCAGGTGTATCCTCGAACTCTGTAGGAAGCTAGGGAAGTGATTGGTGTGTCTCTTACTGAGACGTTTGTATCAATTAGTTTAAAATAGTGCCGGAAGACTGGAGGTTGGCTACTATGGTGCTACTGTTTAAGAAGGGTGATAAGGACAAGCCAGGGAACTATAGACCAGTGAGCCTGACGTCGGGGGTGGGCAAGTTGTTGGAGAGAATGCTGAGGGACAGGATGTACATGTATTTGGAAAGGCAAGGACTGATTAGGGATAGTCAACATGGCTTTGTGCGTGGGAAATCGTGTCTCTCAAACTTGATTGAGTTTTTTGAGGAAGTAACAAAGAGGATTCATGAGGGCAGAGCAGTAGATGTGATCTGTGTGGACTTCAGTAAGACGTTTAACAAGGTTCCCCATGGGACACTGGTTAGTAAGGTTAGATCTCTCGGATTACATGGAGAAATGACCATTTGGATACAGAACTGACTCAAAGGTAGAAGACAGAGGGTGGTGGTGGAGGGTTGTTTTTCAGACTGGAGGCCTGTGACCAGTGGAGTGCCACAAGGATCGGTGCTGGGTCCTCTACTTTTTGTCATTTACATAAATGATTTGAATGCGAGCATAAGAGGTACAGATAGTAAGTTTGCAGATGACACCAAAATTGGAGGTGTGGTGGACAGCGAAGACGGTTACCTCAGATTACAACAGGATCTGGACCAGATGAGCCGATGGGCTGAGAAGTGGAAGATGGTCTTTAATTCAGATAAATGCGAGGTGCTGCATTTTGGGAAAATAAGTCCTGCTAAGATTTGTACACTTAATGGTAAGATCCTAGGGAGTGTTACTGAACAAAGACACCTTGGAGTGCAGGTTCACAGCTTCTTGAAAGTGGAGTCGTACTTAGCTAGGATAGTGAAGAAGGCGTTTGGTCTGCTTTCCTTTATTGGTCAGAGTATTGAGCACAGGAGCTGGGAGGTCATGTTGCGGTTGTACTGGACATTGGTGAGGCCACTGTTGAATATTGCGTGCAGTTCTGGTCTCCATCCTGTCGGAACGATGTTGTGAAACTTGAAAGGGTTCAGAAAACTTGTACAAGAACGTTACCAGGGTTGGAGGGTTTGAGCTGTAGGGAGAGGCTGAACAGGCTGGGGCTGTTTGCCCTGGAACGTTGGAGGCTGAGAGGTGACCTTTTATAGAGGTTTAAAAACACTGAGCATGGATAGGGTAAATAGACAGTCTTTTCCCTGGGGTTAGGAAGTCCAGGACTAGAGAACATTGGTTTAGGGTGAGAGGAGAAAGATATAAAAGAGATCTAAAGGGCAACTTTTTCACAGAGGGTGGTATGTGTATGGAATGAGCTGCTAGAGGAAGTGATGGAGGCTGCTACAATTGCAACATTTAAGAGGCATTTGGATGGGTATATGTATAGGAAGGATTTGGAGGGATATGGGGCTGGGTGCAAGCAGGTGGGACTAAATTGGATTGGGATATCTGGTCAGCATGGACGAGTTGGACCGAAGGGTCTGTTTCCATGCTATACATCTCTATGACTATGACTCTAAGTAACAAAGAAGCTTAATGAGGTGGACGTGATCTATATGGACTTTGGTAAGGCATTTGACAAGTTTCCCCACGGGAGACTGGTGAGCAAGGTTAGATCTCATGGAATACAGGAAGGACTAGCCATTTAGATACAGAACTGGCTCAATGGTAGAAGAGAGGGTGGTGGTGGAGGGTTGTTTTTCAGACTAGAGGCCTGTGACCAGTGGAGTGCCACAAGGGTCAGTGTTGTGTCCACTATTTTTCATCATTTATATAAATGAATTGGATGTGAGCATAAGAGGTATAGTCGGTAAGTTTGTAGATGAATCCAAAATTGGAGGTCTAGTGGACAGCGAAGAAAGTTACCGTAGATTACAAAGGGATCTTGATTAGATAGCCCTGTGGGCTGAGAAGTGGTAGATGGAGTTTAATTTAGGTAGATGTGAGGTGCTGCATTTTGGGAAAGCAAATCTTAGCAGGACTTATAGACTTAATGGTAAGGTCCTGAGGAGTGTGGCTGAACAAAGAGGCCTTGGAGTGCAGGTTCATAGTTCCTTGAAAGCGGAGTCACAGGTAGATAGGATAGTGAAGAATGTATTTGGTATGCTTTCCTTTATTGGTCAGAGTACTGAGTATAGGAGTTGGGACGCCATGTTACGGCTGTACAGGACATTGGTTAGGTCACTGCAGGAATGTTGTGTGCAATTCTGGTCTCCTTCCTGTCCGAAAGATGTTGTGAAACTTGAAAGGGCTCAGAAAAGATTTACAAAGATGTTGCCAGAGTTGAGGATTTTATCTGTAGGGAGCGGTTGGATAGGCTATGGCTGATTTCCCTGGAACATTGGAGGCTGAGGGGTGACCTTGTAGAAGTTTGTAAAATCATGAGAGGCTTGGATAGGATAAATAGACTTCTCCCTGGAGTGGAGGAGTCCAGGACTAGAGGGGCAGGTTTAGGGTGAGAGGGGTAAGATATAAAAGAGACCTAAGGCGCAACGTTTTCACACAGGGTGGTATGTGTATGTAATGAGCTGCCAGAGGAAGTGGTGGAGGCGACTACAATTGCAACATTTAAAAGGCATCTGGATGGGTATATCAATAGGAAGGGTTTGGATTGACATGGACCAGGTGCTGGCAGGTAGGATTAGTTTGGGTTGGGAGATCTGGGCAACATGGAAGAGTTGGACTGAAGGGTCTGTTTCTGTGCTGCACATCTCTATGACTCTATGTATTAGCACAGCACCTGGGTTTCAAAGAAATACACGAATCCACTTCTCCAGGGAGTGAAATCAAGGCAGATGCAGTTTCAGTGAAGGCAGCTTGAGCAGACAGAGAGAATGAAGAAATTGAGAAGGCAGAAAAAAGATAAGGTGGAGCAGAACATGAGAAAGAAAGAGCACAGAAAGTTAAGGCAAAGGAGATGGAATTACGAAGCTATGAAATCAAACTGAAAAGACATGAAATGGAAAAGAGAGAATTTGGTTGAGAAGTGAAAAGGAGAAAAAAGTGAAATAATATGAATATCAGTTTAACATAATGCATTTGGAACATGAGGCATCAAATACTAATGTAGTACTGAGAGTTGTGGAGGTGCCATCACTGAAAGGGTTTAAAGTAGAAGTTGACAGATGTTGTAATATCTGAGAGTTGATGGCTATGATGAGCTGCCACCAAAATGGAGCTGAGCCCTGGGGCAGGTTACCCATGATCCTGTTGAATGGCAGTGCAGACCTGAGGGGCTGAACGGCCTATTATTTCTCCTATTCCTTAGTTCTTATATTAATATATCAGGTCCTCTCTTTTCAATCCCTCTTCGTCCATCACAACAAATATCTTCATTTCCTACCACAGTTGTGGGTCTGTTCACCGAGCTGGGAAGTTGTTTTGCAGATGTTTCATCCCCTGACTTGGGGAAATTGGCTTTGGATCCTCCTGTGACGTGCTGTTGTACTGTGTCTTCTGGAATTTATTTGGTTCTGTTCCTGCTGCTTCCAGTTGCTGGTTCCTGTTGTTCATTGTAGTGGCCGATATATTGGGTATCGGTCTATGTGTTTGTTGATAGAGTCCGTGGATGAGTGCTTTGCTTCGAGAAATTCTTTGGCTGTACCTCTGTTTAGGTTGTCCCTGTCATCTGTTCCTATGGCCACTTGGGACAGTTGGTCATGGCGTTTTGTGGCGAGTTGGTGTTCATGGATGTGGATTGCAATTGTGTGTCTGTTTGTTCTCGATAGTGTTACATACATCTCAGCATTTTTACAAGATTCCTTGGAAAGACTGCATGAAACATTGGAGAATTTCTAGCAGCATGGCCCTCATCCATGGACTCCCATCAACAAGCACATCGACCGCCAACCAATATACTGGGCGCTACAATGAACAACAGGAACCAGCAACAGGAGTTCCAGAAATAACTTCCAGAAAACAGTACAGCAGCATTTCACAGGAGAATCCAAGGCACTGAAGACGTCACCTAGACAAGAGACAAAATGTCTGCAAATCAACTTCCCAGCTTGGTGATCATGCCCACAACTATGGAAACTGGCACCCGAGGTACAAATCTTCACACAAACCTTGATCTTCATTTCCTCTTTTAGTTCACACTACCCACTTCAATTCAAATGTAATGAATGAGATCAAACTGATGGAGCCAAATGATAAGAATTTCTTGAGTGAAAAAAGGAGTTTTGTTCCCAATAACCCTGAGAAAATAATAAAAATGGACCAACAAGTATAAACACAGACCAGAAGGGACAGGGTGTCTGATCCACAGGGGAAGCTGAAGTTTAAATTCCTTGAGTTGTGAGAATTATCTGAATCCTGTCTGTTTTGCTGTTGTCTTGTTTGTTTAGCGGTAGAGAGGTTTGAAGATATCCTGGAGTTCTTGGTTGTTTTTTTCCAAGTTGCTTTTTCACTGGGCACTGACATTGACTTTGACAGAGAGAGTCCTTCAGCCCTTTCACTTCTTGTTGTTTTTCGCAGAAAAACATGTGTAAATCTTTATTTATATTCCACCACCAGGAAGAAAGGAAACACCTGAGTGGCCAGTGATGTGCGATGCCCTTCCTCAAGGCAATGCTGCGTGATCAAATATGAAGTTGAGGGCAGGGATTAGATCAAAATAGATGTGGAGGGGGAGATAATACACTCCGCCGCTCTTTCAGTTCACAAGGTAATAGCACATTGTGTTGGTGGGAATTTGAGCTTGGATCGAGAATTGGCTGACAAACAGAAAACTAAGAGTTGGGCAAATTGGGCCATTTTCTGTTTGTCAAAATGTAACTGATGGCATGTTACAAGCCCCAAATATTTCCAATCGTTATGAATGACTTGGATGGAAGGATGGAAGAAATTATGGACAAGTTTACAGATTATGCTAAAAGAGGTGGGAAAATTATATTGCAATGAATAAATAACAAATATAAAAATGGATATTGATAGATGAAACATGAATATGTGAGGTTATCCATTTTGGACAGAGGAAAAGAAAAGCAACTTTTTATTGAAATGGAAAGAAACGTCTGAGTGCTTCAGTGCAGAGGGATCTGGATATCCTTGGGTGTGAATCGCAGAAAAGTCGAATGTAGCTACAGCAGGTAACAAGGAAAGCAAATGGAATCCTGACATTTATGACTAAAGGAATAGAGTATGAAAGTAGGTGAGTGTTGCTGCAATTGTACAAGGCATTAATAAAACCACACCCTGAGGATTGTGTACATATCCTTGAGGACAAATGTAGTGACACTGGGGTTAAGTGAGGGGAAATCTCAGTGAGTATATAAGATGATGTAGGGGATTGAGAAATTAAATGTCTAGAGGATACTTCCCAGAATGAGAGATCGTAGTTGTTAGGAAAAGGTATTGTAAATTTTTAAACCGAAAAGAGGAAAGATTATTTCTTTCAAAGGGTCGTGAACATGTGGAATTCACTATCCCAGAGTACAGTGAATGCTGAGACACTGAGTAAACTTAAGGTGGAGATAGGTTTCTAATTGATCGGTGAAAGGGTTAGCAGGAGCAGGCAGGAAGTGCAGTTGAGGCTGAGGTAGGACCATAACTGATCTCATCAAATGGTGGAGCAGGCTCAAGGGTCTGAATGGCCTATTCCTGTTCCTAGTTCTTATGATCTTTCTGATAATTACAACCTCCTTCTCTCTGCTCTACTGCAAAAAAAAAGTTAAGCAATAAATTCTGTGTCCTGTAATCCTGCCCCACGAGCAACCTGATGAAGAAGCAGTGTTCTGAAAGCTTGTACTTCTAAATAAACTTGTTGGACTTCCAAATAAACCTGGTGTTGTGATTTTTCTTTTAGCAAGCCACGTTGCTGTTGGAATATAGTTCAGTGTGTGTTGTAGAGTGAAGATCTATCATGTGAATGTTATCAAATATCAGACAAGTGTCAGTTTTGGGAAGTTCCATGGATGGGCTCATTCAGTGAGTTTTCACACAGTTCTCCATAATTCACCTCACAACATGAACCATGACACCATGTTGCCTTGCTCCCACTATTGTCCCTTCACACTAGTGAAGGTGCTTCCCATATTAAAGCTGGGCCATGCACCAGACCAAATGCTGCCAGGCAGGAGCAGGACTTCACAGTGCACGTAGTGACAGGGCAATGAAAGAAATGCTTCTGGGAGCCCACAATACTTCATTGTAAACTCCCATTCATAAGATGATGTATAACAGCAATATATTTATCTCTGATTGACAGCGATTGCAATTGTAGGTACAGGAATCGATCTATACAGGCTGCATGTCCGAAACGCCATACCATCTTTTAGTTCTGTCTAATGGAATGTTAATCTTTCCCTAAAGCATATCGAAGCATTATGTTATTTCATAGACATAGAAACTGGAGTAGGCCATTTGATCTTTTGAAATTTCTCCACCATTCAACTGAACCATAGGTGATCATTCAATGCAGTCCCTTGTTCTCCCTTTCTCCCCACATCCCCCTTGATGCCTTTAGCCCAAGATGTCGGTCTAAAGCCTTCACAAAAACATTTAGTGCTTTACCCTCAACTACTTTGTGAGGCAGAGAACTTCCCAGGCTTAGCATCCTCTGGAAGATGAAATTTCTCTTCATTTCAGACCAAAAAAGCAAAAGAGGACAAGAACAGGCCCTTCGGCCCTCCGAGCCTGTGCTGACACGTTTTGCCCTTCCATACTAAAACTGTCTTCACTTACAGGATCCATATCCCTCTATTCTCTTCCTATTCATGTATTTGTCCAGGTACTTCTTGAATGCTGCTGTTGTGTGTGCTTCCACCACCACCTCTGGCAGCATATTCCAGGCATTCTCTGCCCTTTCTGTGAAAAATGTGACTCGCATATCTCTTTGAAACATTTCCCAAACCCATCCCCTCTCCGCACCTTGAATCTGTGCCTTCTAGTAATTGACCCCTCCATTCTGAGAAAACCTCTCATATTTTCCATTCTATCTGCCATTCACAATCTGATAAACTTCCATCAGGTCACCCCTCAACCTCCTGTGTTCCCTGTGAAAATAACTCATTCTATCCAGCCTTTCTTCATAGCTACTATCTCCCACACCAGGCAATATCCTGGTAAACCTTCTCTGTACTCTGACTGTGACTCAGGTGCTGCATTCTTGATTATCATCCTTCCTGTATTTATCCTGTCCAGTCCTATTAGAATTTTTTAGATTTCTATAAGATGCTTCCCTGTCTGAAGTCCAGGGAATATCGCCCTGACAGATCCAGTTTCTCTTCACATGTCCATCCTGCTATCCCAGGATTCAGTCTGTCAAATGATATTTCAATGGCCTTATGGTCAGTACTTCTTTCCTCAGATAAAGAAACCAAAACCACACAGAATACTCCAGGTGTGGTCCCACTAACGACCTGTATACTATCCCCTCACTATGAACGCTAACATCATTTGCCTCCTTCACCTCCTGCTGCACCTGCATACTTACTTCCAGCGACGGGTGTACAAGGACATCCAAGTCCCATTGCACATCCCCTTTTTCCTATCTATTACCTTTCTGTTCTTGCTTTAAAGTGGGCAACCTCATATTTACCCACATCATATCTCATCTGCTGTACGTTTTCCCACTCACTTAACATGTCCAAATCACACTGAAATATCTCTGTATCCTCCTCACAGCTCACCCTCCCACCCAAGTACCCTCTGTTCAATGTGAGAGCTTCACATGGTAGAAAACATTTCAACGTTTACAAAGTTAACTTATTTTCAACAGCAACAAAAATTAAGATAAAACAAGGAAAATGATGCAATGTTTCTTCTGGGAACAAACACAGATCACTTGCCTTTCAATCATCAACAAATTTACAGCCAGTGATTGGAAGTGTTCACCCTCTGGAACAGCTCGACAGAATGTTCGGACATTGGGGGGGTCCATGAGATCCGAAATGGACAACATACTCATGGAGCTGTCTACTCAAGTCCCCCCTTTACAGTAATATTCCCCTGTCCATGAGAATAGACATTCAGTATTCCCTGTGCACCCAGTTGAACACCTTGAGTTGGGGTTAAACTAAACATCCCATTGAGAATAGAACTGATCAGATCCCTATGCCTGTATTCCCAGATAGGATACAATATTCGCCCAATCCCCTCATCTCTCACGGAGCTGCTGCATTCCCAGAATCACCTCAACACTTGGTGCAGCATCAATTCTGCAATGCTCATGTTTTATATTGACACTGTGGGGGTGTCCCCATATCCCCTAAATTCCTCATTGCCAGCATTACCTGGGTAGGGAGGCTCATGGGGGTGAGAATAACAAACAGCTTGTTCTCTGGTCCCAGTGACTGGGGAGAGCATCCGGCAGACTTGGGTTCCTCTTTATCTTCGAAGCAAACGGAGGGAGCTTCCAGGTGAGATTAATGTTTTTCCAATGGAACATTTCCCCCCTTAACAGCACACAGCCCCGCAGGCCCACCTGCTTTCCAGGGCGGTGCCATGCAATGCCTAATAGGTCCACCTCTTCCATCCCAACAGTGATGAAGACTTGTCTTTCACAGCCGCCATTCCCATCCTGACTGAATCTGGGGCCTGCCCTAGGCCTCACCTCTTACACACACACCCTGTCTCCCTCACATCGTTCCCTCTAGTACCAACACCAATGCACTAGGATTCTGACTGAGGAGGAGACATCTGGATTCCAGGTATCCCCTCCCTGTTCCCATCTATTTTAACTCTCCTCAGAAACCAGACGGGGTTATTCTCCATCACTGTATTTATGGATGTGTTACAAATGATAAACACTCTTTCTTTACTTATTCTTTCCTAACTGTGTGCTGCTAAACACACTTGACAATTTCTAGTCAGCTCCCCAGTGTAACCTCCCCTCTCATACCTCCACAATTGACCCCACTCCACCACCCTCCTCAGTTACCCAATGTATCCCCCCTCCCCACCCAGCCTAACCCTCAGGGTTCCAATGGGATTGGTGGGTTAATCACTGACTCTGCATTATTAATCTCCTCCTGATTCTGTCTGGACAAGGTTCCCAGTTGGGAATCCCAGGATCATTACTGTCTTCATGGTTCTGTAAAAATCCCCAAACTCCCTGATCTGGGAGCAGGATTGGTCCCAGGAGCATGTTATAGACCAGGCCAGACCCCTCCTCAAAGCAGTTTAAGAAGGTAGCCCAGACCCTAACCTTTCTGGTTGTTTTAAGCAGGCGTGAAGTGGATATTCCAGGAGTGATGCAGCTGGCCCAACCCCTTAGTGTAAACAAATTTCATTTGCAAGATCGAAATGAGAACAGAATATTAAATAACATAACTATTTAAAAACACTTGACGTTATCGCAATTCAATGATGCTGTTCCAAATGCTTGCAACAGTCCCCATAAACACCCCCTTGATAAAATATCTAAAATCAAACACAGGATCCCACAGGAGGGATGTCAGAGAGAGAGAGAATCAGCGTGGAGCTGCTTCCTTGACCAGCAGCGTCAAAAAGCTGCCATCTTGCTAAAACCAAACCAAACCAGAGAGAAGCTGAGCTGGGAGAACTGGGCACTTTCCTTTCACTGTACACATTTTCTTTTCAAAAAATAACACCTTGAAAGCCTTTTGCCTGAGGCATTATTTGTTGGCTATAAGCAAGTTGGCCCTGAAATCCATCCAAATTGGACATATCGGAATCTATGCACTTGTGACTCCTCTGAGAAAAAACTACAAGCTAATCTTGTTAAAGGAGTAGCAACATTCCAGGAGCATTATTCCCATCTCCAACTGTATGGAATGCTCCATGAGATGAGGATCCATGTGGGTCTCCTGTCCCTGTTCCTCTTTCTTGGGGCTGCTGTTACAGTTCTCTGTCCTGGGGCTGGCTTTGTCCATGGCAGACTCTGCGTCCCTGTTGAGTGGGTCAAACATTCCCATCCCAGTGTCATTTCCCACCATCTCCTGATCTCCCACAGCCATTCCTGAATAAAATGTGTTTTGCTTAAATCCTCGCACTGGACCAATCAAATCACATCTGGAATGCAGCGCCTTACACTTCCCTTCAAATAAAATAAAGAATTAGGGTCTCGGCTCTCTCCTTGATCTATTTTGAGGGGGGTTTGGTCTGATCCATAGCAATACTGGAAACACAATGTCTGTCACAATTAAGCTGTAAATTTATCTTTGGTCATTGCCCTCATCTGTGAATTGGTCAGGGTGGGCACCAGTATCCACACTGGCATTCTCATCTGGTGCCCAGTGACCAGTTTGTGAGGGGAACAGCTGGTATCCCTGGATTCTTGTCTCTCGGGGCCCAATGAATATCAGTGGGAGGGTCTGATCCCATTTCAGCTCCTGAGGGAGGAGATCTCTGTTCTTGCTGCACAGACACACCTTTCTCATTTCACATCCAACATTTACATCTATGTTATATCTCCATATTGAGTTTACACCATCGTCACTCCGTTTGTCTTTTGCTCTGTACACCCTCACGATCCGTTCCCCTCTCTGCTCCTCACCCTCTGTCATCAACACAAGCTAACACAATTTTCCAGCCCCTTTCAGATCTAAAGAAAAGTCTTTCTGGACTCGAACCATTAACTCTGCTTCTCTCTCCACAGATGTTGCCTGTCTTGCTGCATTGAATCTGTTGCAATCTCCAGCATTTTCAGGGATATCACCGATGATCCACAAGATCTCCACTTCCCCAGTTTCACTGAGGAATCCCGTTTCCGGACTGATTCCATTTGAAGAATAATCTGTGCAATACTACCATCCTCTGGCGGCGAGCGGTACTGCAGGTCACAGACGTCACTGTAATTTCTAAACGGCGATGGCATTCGTGGTGTAGGATTGCCACCAGCTGGCAGTCACCGGTACTGCAGCCAAAAAATCATTCATGCGCGATCATAGCCCAAAAGTAAAATACTGCAGATATTCAACATCGAAATAAAGTCAGAAAAGATTTACAATTACTCAGCAGGTCAATCGCATCTTTGAACAGAGATAACTTTGCAGATCTGTGGCCTTTTGCCAAATTGTGAAACGGTGAAAAATAGATCAGATTTGAAGCATGACAGAGGTGGGGAAAGGTGAGAAAAGTAACAACCATAAAGGGGAGGATTTGTGATGTGGTGGAAGGATCCGTTCCAGTGCAGCCTCCCCCATTGGATTGTGGGATTAATCCAGCTGTTGTCTCTCGCACCATTCCCACTGCAGTGTGCAGGCTCCTCCCGCTAATCCGACTGATATTCCCAAAGAAAGGACCATCTGAATGTATTTGTCTTTCTCCTGAGTTTTTTCCTGCAGGTTTCCCTCTGGCTGTCCTCTTGAGGTGGAACCATTTGTCACATTGAGCCTGCATGGTGGCAGAGAGGTTTAGTATCTGCACTGTTACCCCAAAAGGACATCAGACAAACTCGAGGGAAGCAGAAATTGCTGGAAAAGCTCAGCAGGTCTGGCGGCATCTCTTTGGATTGTGGAAGGAGAGTGGAGAATTTCCCGGGTGCTGCGAGACCTGCTGAGCTTTTTCCAACAATTTCTGTTTTGGTTCCGATTTACAGTATCCGCGGGTTCTTTCGGTTTTAACGAAAGTCCATCTGAGGCTGGAACAGGACAGGAACCAGCTGCTGGTCCGTTCAGTTTGTCCTTCCCAACGGCTCCATGCTGTGTATCACAATGTATTATCTCTCCCCGCCCTCATACCTAAAGCCACGTGATCTCCTCCTGTTGGATAAATTGTTCATTTTAAATCTGAAATAGATGCATTTTTTGGGTCAAAGGTGTTACCGGATTCGGGCTAAAGTCAGGAACATGGACCTGGGACAAGCTCAGTCATGATCTCATTGAATGGTAGAACAGACCCAAGGGGCCGAATGGCCTATTCCTGTTCCTATGCCCCTGTAATGGGGAGATGGCGGTGCAGTGGGAACCTCACTAGACCAAGAATTCCCGGATGGACACGGGTCCCAATCCATCACGGCGCCTGTTAGAACTTCAATGCAATGTCTCAGTCTGGGATGGAAAGTGATTGCCATTAAAGTGGCCCAATGTTGTCAAGCCCCCTCACTCCCCTCCCCCCTTTGGGGAAAGCAGTCTGCCCTCCTCACAGGCAGGGCGGGGCCGAGAGGGGGCGCTCGCGGGCGGTCGGTCACCATATACTTTAAATCACCAGAAACTGCAGTATGTTGTTTTATTATAGTACGTTCATTGTCATGAAAAGATACATCGACAAAGAGGTTCAAATGGAAACCGCGGAAGCATTCAGACAAAAAAAAAGCTCTGCCCGAAAAAATAGAGGGACGTAGAGTACGATTTCAAACTTCTAAATGAGATGTTGAATCTGGAAGGCTGCAATATTCCTAACTGCAAATGGGTTGCTGGTCAAAGCACAGCAGGCCAGGCAGCATCTCAGGAATAGAGAATTCGACGTTTCGAGCACAGCCCTTCATCTCTATTCCTGAGATGCTGCCTGGCCTGCTGTGCTTTGACCAGCAACACATTTGCAGCTGTGATCTCCAGCATCTGCAGACCTCATTTTTTACTGCAATATTCCTAAACCAAAGTGAAGGGACCATCTCTTCACCTTACAGTCTCATCGGAACTGGTCAGTGGAGCAATACGACCACCAGGCGGCGCATATAGGCAGTGCAGGGAAAAATAAAAAAGTGGTATCTCAATAACAACCACCAGGTGGCGGTGATGGTCCATGGAAAACATTATTTGTAACATGTCCTTCGTCAACTTGTTCAAAAATCATTGATGGACATTTACTCCGCGATTTATTTCAAAGACGACGTTGTTTGATTTGGTGGGTAATCTAGAGGCAGGGTTCGCTGGCAGAGCTAAGAAGGCACAAGCACCTGGGTTTAGAGGAAACACGAGAGAAGCGGATTCTCCAGGGAGTGAAACAGTGGAGTCGGGTCAGATGCAGTTCCAGTGAAGGCAGCTGGAGCAGACAGAGAGAGTGAAGAAACTAGAGAAGGCAGAAAAAGATAAGGTGGAGCAGAAAATGAGAAAGAAAGAGCAGAGAAAGTTAAGGCAAAGGAGATGGATGTAGGAAGCTCTGAAATAGAACTGAAGAGACAGGAAATGGAAAAGAGAAAACTAGATTTAGAAGTGAAAGTAAGAAAGAAGTGAAAAAATGTGAATATTAGTTTAGCAAAATGCATTTGGAACAAGAGGCATCCTGTAGTATTGAGAGTTGTGGAGGTGCCATCACTGACAGGATTTAAAGTGGAGGTTGATAGATGATGAACTATCTGGGAGTTAATGGCTATGATGAGCTGCCATCAAATGGAGCTGAGCTCTGGGGCAGATTACCCATGATCCTGTTGAATGGCAGGGCAGACCTGAGGGGCTGAATGGCCTATTAACTCTCCTATTTCTTCTGTTCTTATATTCATATATTAGGTCCTCGCTTTTCAATCCTTCTTCATGTAATTTCCTCCTGTAGTTGTGGGTATATCTGGTTTCTGAGGAGACCCTAAATCTCCTGGTTATACAGATATATTTTCCCCAGCCCCCATGTTGTGTGTGTGCAGGTGTGAGACACAGTGACAGACAACAGGTGTACAAATCTTTATTCTATTTCCACCACCAGGAAGAAATGAAAACACCAGGGTGGTCAGTGACAAGCAGTGTCCTTCTCCTCAAAGAGCAATGCTGAGTGATCAAAAAAGTGAAGGGAAGGGTAGGGATTAAATCTAAATAGAGTTGGAGGGAGAAATAAAGCACTCCATTCCCTGCAGTGCACACCTTTCCCTGAACAGCTCGAGGGAGTTGGTAGACACCACATGCTCTCTCTCTCCAGGGACACCTGGGCTCAGACATAACCATCTGTTTCTCCTATGTACTGCTTCATGGAGTATTGGCATACAACCTTGTAATAGTGCAGAGACAGTGTGCAACACTGTACAGGACAAACAGAGAGACAACCGGCAATCCACATTCACCAACACCAACTAGCCACTAAACATCACAACCAGCTGTCCCTGATAGCCACACACACAGATGACAAGGATTACAAATTTGACTGGGACATTACAACAATCACAGGACAAGCTAAACAGAGGACAGCCAGAGAATCTCTAGAAGTATGGCACTCATCCACAGACTCCATGAACAAACACACAGACCGTGGCCCAATATACCGGCCACTACAACGAACAACCGGAACCAGGAACCGGAAGCAGCAGGAACGGAACCAAATAAATTCCAGAAGACAGTACCACAGCACCTCACTGGAGAATCCCAAACCCTGAAGATGTCCCCTGGACAGGGGAGGAAACATCTGCAAACCATTTTTCCAACTCGGTGAACATACCCACAACTACGGGAACTGGCACCTGGGCTACAAATCTTCACACAAACCTTGATCTTCATTTCCTGTTTTGGTTCACACGACACACTTCAATCCAAATGGAATGAATGAGATCAAACTGATGGAGCCAAATGACAAGGTTTCCTTGAGGAGAAAAAAGAGGAATTTTGTTCCCAAGACCCTGAGAAAATAATAAAAATGTACCATCAAGCATAAACACAGAGCAGAAGGGACAGGGTGACCAGACCGGAAGCTGAAGTTTAAAGTCTTTGAGTGTGAGAATTCCCTAACTTCTGCCTGTTTTGCTGTTGTCTTGTTTGTTATAGTCCAACAGGTTTATTTGGAAGTACAAACTTTCAGATCGCTGTTCCTTCGTCAGGTAGCAGGACTTAACATTTATCATAAACAATCAAAGTGATTTTGCTTCTTGTAAAGGACCCCTCCACCGTGGAAAACAGCTCATATTTTCCATTCCATCTGTGCCATTCACAATCTACAATCCCCCACACCAGGCACCATCCTGGTAAACCTTCTCTGTACTCTGACTGTGACTCAGGTGCTGCATTCTTAATCATCATCCTTCCTGGATTTATCCTGTCCAGTCCTGTTCGAATTTTATTAGTTTCATCCCTCAACCCCTGACGCTCCAGGGAAAACAGCCCCAGTCTGTTCAGCCTCTCCCTATAGCTCAAACCCTCCAACCCTGGCAACATCCTTGTAAATCTTTTCTGATCCCTTTCAAATTTCACAACATCTTTCTGATAGGAAGGGGACCAGAACTGCATACAATATTCCAACAGTGACCTAACCAATGTCCTGTACAGCCGCAAAAGTTTGAGTTTTTAGATTTTGAGTTAGATAATTTTGTTCATTGGGGTTTTGTCATATTTTCATGTTAAAATGCTCATTTTTCCCCCAAAATGAGTCCACAAAGAATTGAAGTATAATTATAAACTCGAATTTTCTCACAACAATTTCTTTGTAGGTTTGAAAACAGATGTAAAACTGCAATTGTGCAGGAGGACCACAGCCCCACTCTGAGAGTTTTTCACAAGCAACTTGCTCCTTCTGCTCCCTGTATTTAAGGTGGCACGGTGGCACAGTGGTTAGCACTGCTGCCTCACAGCACCAGGGATACGGGTTCAATTCCCGACTCAGGTGACTGACTGTGTGGAGTTTGCACATTGTCTGTGTGGGTTTCCTCCGGGTGCTCCGGTTTCTTCCCACACTCCAAAGATATGCGGATCAGGTGAATTGGCCATGCTAAATTGCCTGTAGTGTAAGGTAAGGGGTAAATGTAGGGATATGGGTGGGTTGCGCTTCGGCGGGTCGGTGTGGACTTGTTGGGCCAAGGGCCTGTTTCCACGCTGTAAGTAATCTAATCTAATCAATGTAAAGACATGGCAGACCTGGTTTTGTTTTAAAGTATCAGCTCCAAGTAATGTCAGTCATGCTCAGTCCTGTGACTGTTCGTGTGGAGCACGTCGTTACAAGTTGGGGAATTTGAGATGACAGATAATGATGATTTGTGGGTGAGCTGATGAACAAAATGCAAAGTTTCAGGAATGTAAACAGTCCACTTCTCAAAGTGATCAGGCTCAGCGGAAAAGGGAAACTGAACAATTCAAGTATGTTAGAGACCATAGGACTGTAAGATAGGAGCAGAATTAGACCATTCAGCCCATCGGGTTTGCTCCACGACTGTTATGTTTATGAGCCCCATTCGACTGCCTTCACCCACTAACCTTTGACTCATTATGAACCTACCTCTCTCTGTCTAAAACACACTCAATGACTTGGCCTCCACTGCTGTGGACCCTGGTGTGCAATGTGTTCCACAGATTCACCACTCTCTGTCTGAAGAAATTCCTCCTCATCTCAGTTCTAAAGGGTGGTCTCTTTCCCTCTGAGGTTATGCTTTTGGGGCCGAGTCTCTCCGACTGGTGGAAGCATCTTCTCCATGTCCAATCTGTCCAGGACTCTCAGTATTCTGAGATCCCCCTCTTTTCTTTTTGATTTGATGTGATTTATTATTATCACATGTCCTGAGATAAAGTGAAAAGTGTTGTTTTCTTTGCTAGTCAGGCCGACCATACTGTCCAATATTACAGTTGGCACGGTGGCTCATGGGTTAACACTGCTGCCTCACAGTGCCAGGGACCCATGTTTGATTCTAGCCTCGGGCATCCGTCTGTGTGGAGTTTGCACATTCTCCCGTGTCTTCGTCGGTTTCCTCCCGGTGCTCCGGTTTCCTCCCAGAGTCCAAAGATGTGCAGTCTTGGTTAACTGGTCTTGCTAAATGGCCCATAGCGTTCAGGGATGTGTTGACCATGTGCATTAGTCAGGAGTAAATGTCGAGTAACAGGGTAGGTAATTGGGTCTGGGTGGATTACTCTTCAGAAGCTCGGTGTAGATTTGTCGGGCCAAACAGCCTGTTTCCACACTGTAGGGAATTCTATGATCTGGGTAATTGAACAGTTTTGGAGGTGCAGAGAGAAATAAACTTAAACACTTGAGATGTCCATCCGGAAGGATGATAACATCAGTGAAGAAGCTGTTCTTGAATCTGTTGGTTTGTGTTTACAAGGTTTTATGTCTTCTGCCTGATGGAAGCGGCTGGAAGAGAGTACATTCTGGTTGGGAAGAGTCTTTGATTATATTGGCTGCTTTCCCAAGACAGCGGGAAGTGTAGATTGAATCAATGGATGGAATCAACTAGGAGAAAGTGAGGACTGCAGATGCTGGAGATCAGAGCTGAAAATGTGTTGCTGGAAAAGCGCAGCAGGTCAGGCAGCATCCAAGGAGCAGGAGAATCGATGTTTCCTGAAGAAGGGCTAATGCCCGAAACATCGATTCTCCTGCTCCTTGGATGCTGCCTGACCTGCTGCGCTTTTCCAGCAACACATTTTCAGCTCAATGGATGGAAGGCAGGTTTGTGTGATGGACTGGGTTGTGTACATGACTCTCTGTAGTTCCTTGTGGTCTTTGGCAGAGCAGTTACTATACCGTACTGTGATACATCCAGCTAGTATGCTTTCTATGGTACATCTGTAAACTTGATAAAAGTCTGTCGAAAGCAGATCTGAGACCAATAAGTAGGAGTCTGACATTGATATCTTTGTTCCCCAGGTGTTCCAGGGAATGAGAGGAGGCCAGTGTGATGGTGTCTGTTGTGGACCTGTTGTAAGGGTAGATGAACTATCCTGGTTCTAACCTGGGAGGTAGGTGTTAGTGTGTGCTATGACTAACCTCTTGAAGCACTTCATCGTTCTCCTGTTATACTTCATCAAGTACAGACCCAGAGACACAAACTGTTCCTCAAGTGGCAAGTTCTTCATTCCCAAGACCATTCTTGTTAACCTCCTGTGTATCCTCCCCAAAGCCAGTACATGCTTCTTCAGAATTGGGGCACAGAACTGCTCACCATTCAAAAAGACAGACCATCAGAGATGGCAGTGCAGTGGTACACAGTTAGGAATGAGTTGCCCTGGGGATCTCACCATTAATTTGGGATCCCATGATGCTTCACATGAAATGGTTCAATATGGGCAAAGAAACAACTGAGGGTGGAAAAGCCAGTGCAGGTATTCTGGGTTTGGGACTTCATGGCCCATCACCAAGAGCTGGCTGGTAGCACCATTACCCACTGAATCTCCAAATCCTGACTGGGTCTGGGTCTGTCACAGTTGGTGAAGGAACCAACAAGAGCAAAATCATTGTTAACCTCACCACCACCGATCTACCTGTTAGAAATACACCTGACCGTGGTAGTTTTTGAAGAAGTGCCCAGGACACAGCTCTTTTGGAGAGAAAATCTTATCTTCAAGACAATACCCTGTTTTGTGTTGTATAGCACAGCCACCATGCTGCATGGGATAGATTTCCAAAAGATCACACAACTCAGAGCTTGGAATCCGTGAGGTGGTGTGGGTCACAAGCAGCAGAAGAATTGTATCCAACTACAATCTGTGACTCATGGCCAAACACATTCCCTCTGTATTTCTAGTATTCTCTGGTTTTATTTCTTGAATAACTGTGAGTGATGAAATCACCTGGATTTGTTATGAGGATGTGAATGTATTTGTTAACACCATGTTCATTGCAGCTTAAGAGGAGGCAGGAGATTCAAATAAAATGTCTGTGCTTTACACAAGTTTAACTTTAAACAATTTGAGTTAGATATTTGTTGCAGCTTTTTTATGTATCCACTCATAAGACCAGTGCATCGTTGGCTGAGCCAGCATTTCTTGCCTGTCCCTAGTTGCCCCTCCAGAGGGTGGTACTGAGCTGCTTTCTTGAATCACTGCAGTTCATCAGAGAGGGATTTCCAGGATTTTGATCCAGCAACAGTGAAGGAACAGTGATATATTTCCAAGTCAGGATGGTGAGTGACTTGAAGGGAAGCATGGCTGGTGGACCTCCATATCTACTGACCATGATAATTTTATTTTTAAATTCAAACTTATCAAGTTGCCACCTGAATTCAGGAATTTTGTGTTAACTGGCATCCATGGAGTCATAGAGATGTACAGAATGGAAACAGACCCTTCGGTCTAACGTATCTATGCCAACCAGATATCCGAACTCAATCTAGTCCCATCTGCCAGCACCCGGCCCATATCCCACCAAACCCTTCCTATTCATATACCCATCCAAATGCCTCTTAAATGTTGCAATTGTACCAGCCTCCACCACTTCCTCTGGCAGCTCATTCCATACTCTGTGTGAAAAAGTAGCCCCTTAGCTCTCTTTTATATCTTTCCCCTCTCACCCTAAACCTATGTCCTCTAGTTCTGGACTCCCTGACCCCAGGGAAAAGACCTTGCCTATTTACCCTATCCATGCCCCTCATGATTTTATAAACCTGTACAAGGTCTCCTTTTTATATATGAGCTTGCTTGCACTCATATTTCATCTTCTCACCCCTTATTTCTTTTGAATTATCCTCAATTGATTTTTAAAGTGTTCCCAAATCTCTGGCATCCCACGCACCCTCAACACATTGTATGATATTACTTTTGCTTTTCTGCTGTTCCTGACTTCCCTTATCAGCCACGGTTGGCTTGTGCTCTCCTTAGAATGTTTGTTCTTCTTGGGGATGAACAGAGTGAAAATACTTTCAGCTGCCTGGGTCCAATTCCCAGCCGGCACTTTTCATCATCTCATCCAGCTTTCCTCCTTTAAGACAACCCTGTCTGTTTGACCAAGTGTTTGGCTCATCTGTCCAAACACCTCTATGTGTGGTCTGATAGCCTCATAATCCAGAGGGACAGGCTAATGATCTGGGAACATAAGAAGATGAGAATGAGGAGCAGGAGTAGGCCGTCCGGCCCTTCGAGCCTGCTCCACCATTCAATAAGATCATGGCTCATCTTTTCATGGCCTCAGCGGTGTATAAGTCAGTGCGCCAAACTACCCCTGCACCCTCCTTGTCCGCTGGTTTGATGGTGAGGTTAGGGTCGGAGCAGAGGGAGTGGAGGGCTGCGTGTTGTGAGGATGAGAGGTTGAAGTGGGTCTCCTCTAAATTGGGGAGACAGGATGCCCACTTGCTGAGCGCTTCAGGGAACTTCTCCGGGACACCCGCACCAACCAACCCCCATCAGCCTATGGCCAAACACTTCAACTCCCACTCCACCGAGTACATGTAGGACCTCCTCCATCGCCATTCCTTTACCACCCGATGTCTGGAGGAAGAATACCTCATCTTCTGCCTCGAGATACTCCAAACCCATGGCCTCAATGTGGATTTCACCAGTTTCCTCATTTCCCCCCCACTCCCCAACCTTATCCCGGCTCCAACTTTCCAGCTCCGCACCGCCCTCCTGACCTGTCCTACCTGTCCATCTTCCTTCCCACCTGTTACCTTTACCCCCCACCTCCATCTACCTCCATTGTCAGCTACCTTTGCTCCAGCCCCACCTCCCTCCCATTTATCTCTCCACCCCCTAGGCTCCCAGCCTCATTCCTGATGAAGGGCTTTTGCCTGAAACATTGATTTTCCTGCTCCTTGGATGCTGCCTGGCCTGCTGTGCTTTTCCAGCACCACACTCGCAACTGATAAAGGTAAGTGTCCTGTATGCTTTCTTAACTACCTATTAACCTGTTTAACCACATTCTGGAATCTGTTGGCAAGCACCCACTATCCCTCTGTTTTTCTGAGCTTCTTAATGTCCTGCCATTCATTGAGTACCCCCTTGTCTCCTTATTCTTCCCAAGTGTATTACCTCACACTTATCAGGGTCAAATTCCATCTGTCACAGATCTGCCTGGAAGTATATATCACCAATATCCTCCTGTAACCTAAAATATTTCTCCTCACCATGAACCACCTAGCCAATCTACATCTCATCCAAAACCTTACTTATCATCCCCCCCCCACCTTCTTATTTGTTATTTATAAATAAACACAAACAATAACAGACCCATAGTGATCCCTGCCGTATGCCACTGAACAGTCACACAAATAGCCTTCCACAACCACCCTCTGCCGCCTGCCATTAAGCCAATTTTGGATCCAGTTTGTCAAGTAATTCTGGATCCTATGAGCTTTTACCAACTTTATCAGTTTCTAACATGGGACCGTGTTGAAGGCCTTGCTGAAATGTATACAAACGACATTAACTGCAACACCATCCATACGAGTAACCTGGCTTGATAAAATATCTTTAGTCTTATTTTGGTTTTAATGAGGTGGTCTGGAACTGAGACAGAAGCATAGAATAATGTAGATTTTAACCAGAAGAAGTTAAGGTTTTGTATAATTAAACCAGATTGTATTTGTTCCTTTTCATTGGAGAACATTGACATGTAGGTGATGAAGCACAAGAGAGCGCCCTCTTATTGATTGATCTGCTTCTTGTTTGTAAACCAGGGGAGAGCGCGAACGCAGTCCCCCACTAAGGATTCACTCGATTACTGCTGCCTATACCTGACATATGCTTCCTTCTTTTCCTTCACCAAAATCTCAATTTCTCGAGTCATCCAGCATTCCCTACACCTACCAGCCTTGTCCATCACCCTGACCGGAACATACTTTCTCTGGACTCTCCTATCTCATTTTTGAAGGCTTCCCATTTTCCAGCCGTCCCTTTACCTGCAAGTATCCGCTCCCAATCAACCTTTGAAAGGACTTGCCTAATACCGTTAAAATTGACCTCCCTCCAATTTAGAACTTTAAATTTTAGATCTGGTCTATCCTTTTCTATCACTATTTTAAAACAAATAGAATTATGGTCACTGGCTCCAAAGTGTTCCACCACTGACACCTCAGTCACTTGCCCTGCCTTATTTCCCAGGAGTTGGTCCAAGTTTTGCACCTTCTCTGGCAGGTACATCCACATACTGAATCAGAACATTTTCTTGTATACACTGAGGACTGAGAAGAGGAGAAATGCCTTCACACAGAGAATGGTGAGGTTGTGGAATTCACTACCACTGGAAGTGGCTGAGGCCAAAACAATGCAGGAGAACCTGCCATTTCGAAACAGAACTGGCTCGAAGGTAGAAGACAAGGATGGGAGTGGAGAGTTGCTTTTCACACTGGAGGCCTGTGACCAGTGGAATGCCTCAAGGATTGGTGCTGGGTCCACTACTTTTAGTCATTTACATAAATTATTTGGATGTGAATGTTAGTAAATTTGCAGATGAGACCAAGATTGGAGGTGTACTGGACAGCGGAAGGTTACCTCAAAGTACAACGAGATCCTGATCAGATGGGCCAATGGACTGAGGAGTGACAGTGTGATGGAGTTTAATTTAGATAAATGCGAGGTGCTGCAATTTGGGAGAGCAAATCAGAGCAGGATTGACACACTTCGTGGTAAGGTCCGGAGGTGTTGCTGAACCAAGACAGCTAGTGTCGGTAGAGGGTCGTACTCCGGTCGATCGCATCCTGTTCATTAAGAAAGTGCTGTTGGGATGCTGTGGGTTCACTGCAGCGGACGTGTACTGCCTGCAGGATTTCCCTGGGGCAGGCTACTTTGACGTGACCTTCAACAGTGTGAAGCAGTGCGAGCAGCTCCTGAAGGTCTTCAAGGAGAAGGAAGGGGAGCTGCTATTCTCCATCTTATCGGCGGTCCCATTGTGTGTGCTTCCTGCACAGAGGAGTCGGGTTGTTACAATCCATATGTAAAACCCCTATGTTCCAGCGGCTGATGTCCTGACCTTCCTGGGAAGGTACGTCCAGGTTGAGGGAGAAGCCACCGATGTGATCGACCCCTTTGGGATCTGGACCAGTAAGCGGCAGGTCAGGGTAACTCTGAGGGTCGATGATCGAACATAGAACATAGAACATAGAAAGATACAGCGCAGTACAGGCCCTTCGGCCCTCGATGTTGCGCCGACCGAATCCTACCTAACCTACACTAGCCCAATAACTTCCAAATGCCTGTCCAATGCCCGCTTAAATGACCATAAAGAAGGAGAGTTCACCACTGCTACTGGCAGGGCATTCCATGAACTCACAACCCGCTGTGTAAAGAATCTACCCCTAACATCTGTCCTATACCTACCACCCCTTAATTTAAAGCTGTGTCCCCTAGTAACACCTGACTCCATTAGCGGTAAAAGGTTCTCAGTGTCGACCCTATCTAAACCCCTAATCATCTTATACACCTCTATCAAATCTCCCCTAAACCTTCTCTTCTCCAATGAGAACAGCCCCAAGTGCCTCAGCCTTTCCTCATAAGATTTTCCTACCATTCCAGGCAACATCCTGGTAAACCTCCTCTGCACTCGTTCCAATGCCTCCACATCCTTCCAATAGTATGGCGACCAAAACTGCACACAATACTCCAGATGAGGCCGCACCAGAGTCTTATACAGTTGCAACATGACCTCAGGACTCCGGAACTCAATTCCTCTACCAATAAAGCCCAGTACACCATATGCCTTCCTCACAGCACTACTTACCTGGGTGGCAACTTTCAGAGATCTGTGTACATGGACACCAAGATCCCTCTGCTCATCCACACTACCAAGTAGCCTACCATTAGCCCAGTAATCCATCTTCTTATTACTCCTACCAAAGTGAATGACTTCACACTTAGTTACATTGAATTCCATTTGCCACATTTCTGCCCAGCTCTGCAACTTATCTATATCCCGCTGTAACCTACCACTTCCTTCCTCACTATCCACAACTCCACCGACTTTTGTGTCATCCGCAAACTTGCTTACCCAGCTTTCAAGCCCTTCCTCTAGATCATTTGTAAAGATAACAAAAAGCAATGGTCCCAAAACAGATCCTTGTGGTACACCGCTAGTAACTGCACTCCAAGATGAACATAGTCCATCAACTACTACCCTCTGTCTCCTTCCAGCCAGCCAATTCCTAATCCAAACCTCTAATGTATCCTCAATGCCATACCTCTGTAGTTTTAGCATTAGCCTACCATGGGGAACCTTATCGAACGCCTTACTAAAATCCATATACACAACATCTACTGCTTTACCCTCGTCCACTTCCTTAGTCACCTTCTCAAAGAACTCAATAAGGTTTGTGAGGCACGACCTGCCCTTCACAAAACCATGCTGGCTATCCTTGATCACGTTATTCCTATCCAGATGTTCATAAATCTTATCCCTTACCATTCTCTCTAAGACTTTGCCCACCACTGAAGTCAGACTCACTGGCCTATAGTTACTAGGGCTATCCCTACTCCCTTTCTTGAAAAAGGGGACCACATTCGCTATCCTCCAGTCCTCTGGTACTATTCCCGTTGACAATGATGACATAAATATCCAGGCCAATGGCTCTGCTATCTCCTCCCTAGCTTCCCATAGGATCCTAGGGTAAATGCCATCAGGCATGATGGGAACATTCTCCACCCACCCTTGAGCTTCACAATTGGAGGGAGCAGAGGCTACCTGACATATGCAGGGCAGCCAAAAGTGTGCCGAACCTGCGGGACGGCGGGACACGTGATGGCGGATTGTAAGGTGACCATCTGCAGGAAATGCAAACAGTTGGGTTACCTGACTAAGGACTGTCAGGAAGCAAAGAGCTGCAACCTGTGTGGAGAGGCGGGCCACATGTACAAGACCAGCCCAAGACGTGGGGCCCCACTTACACACAGATGGCTGGAGGTGGCAAATGTGAGCCGTGCATCCCCAAAGACCAGCAAGGTCCACCCAGACAGCAGGGAAACAGAGACTGGTGGTACCCAGAAAGAAGACCAGGCTGGAGTGGAGGAGGCAGCAGCCAGCAGAAAGACACAGCAGCTGATCCTAGCTCTAGCTGGGCAGATGGAAGCAATGGAGGAGGAGGTAATCGAGAAGGCAGAGGAGTGGATACCTGTCAAAAACAGGAAGAGAAAATCCTGCCAGGTCCCCAAAGCCTCCCAGCAAAGAGGGAAAAGACAGCTGCATGATGGAGAGACAGACAGCGCTTCGGATGGGGAAGACGGGCGCAAAGAAGGTCATCACCACCAGAAAAAGAGACTAAGCGCCGTAGATAAAGAGGAGGGCATTTCCTCCCAACCAGGAAACAACTGACTCCCCGAAGTCCACCTTCCACCCAGTGAGAACCAGGGGGTACCCACTGCCCCACAACTACAGGGAACTGAAAGCTGTGAACCTCTGACAGTCCCATTGTCAGACACAGAACTGGACGGTGCGGACCCTTGCCTTGGCTCAATGACACCAGAGCGGGTAAATGACCCCAGTGAGGAGCTGGATAGCTACCTCAGCTCAGCAAAGGTCCAGCAGTTCGTGCTCACCATGGGGATGCAGACAGCTACCCCAGAGACAGGACAGTCAAATGGACAATGGTAACCCCATAAACTGGGGATTAAAGAAGGTTCCTTTGCAATCATTTAACAGGGCACCCACTCACTAGGTGGGTTCCGCTGAAGCCACAGATAAATAATAAGAGACTGGATGGTTAATAAAGGGAATTGTAAATAGGATAACTGTAAATTCGATTAATTCAATCTATCCTTTGTAATGTTAAGACATGCACCGATTTTGAAATTAAAAAACTGTTCTGCCGATTTGGGTGAAACTGAATTGAACATGGAAATGATGAAGCACAAGAGAGCGCCCTCTATTGATTGATCTGCTTTTTGTTTGTAAACCAGGGGAGAGCGCGAACGCAGTCCCCCACTACCACAAATTTTGCAGTCGAGTATCCCGCATTTGGGGACATCGCAGGCGTCAGCACACCCGAAGTGCAATGGGATAGCCTCGTCCTGGGAGAACCACCTTGGTGATCATGGTATCTCCCCTGCCAGGTAAGTATGCTTAATACTCTCACCCGCTCAAACCCAACAACAGCCCATACCTCTCACACTCACACTAACTGCGTTTTCGAAAATCGGAAACACACCTCTCTAAGGTTCCCTGTCTGTGGAACAGCGCAATTTCTCACCGGGATCACAGAACATCCAGAAAGGATCAGGTTTCACTGAATATGACACTCACTGGGCGACCTGAGAAGCTGCGTACATTTGCATTTCGGCCTTAAACGGAAATGCTCCGCCCCGCCCCCTTCAGACTGTCTCCTCTTTCACCAAAACAAATCCCCAAAAATCTCTCATACACTTGAAGCACTCTGTCACCAAACACTGTTTACAATGTGAGGTGAACGCGAATAAAAGCAATTGTTAAGCTTTGCTGGTGAAACTTGAAAGATATTTTGAAATCACTTTTTCCTAATCCCTACAAATTGAACAAATCTTCTTTTGTGAAACTGCAGCTTTGCAATCTTCCCCCCTCTGTGTTCCACCTTGCAAATCAGTCACTTCAGGAGACCTCACCGTTAAGATTAAAGGTGCCAGGAACAAGTCAATATTTCTCAACGCTGTTTGGATGTGACATTAAACTGAGATCACCACCTTTTCTGGATGTACATTCCACGTTTCCAACACCCTCTGTTGTTTCGAAAAACAGTCGCCTGTGATTCAAATGTAAATATTATTTTCATATATGTCTTTGATTTACTTGCTCACTTATACCAATAATGACATGTGGTTATTATGGTTGAAGTACAAGATTAGATTCCCTACAGAGTGGAAACAGGCCCTTCAGCCCAACAAGCCCACACAGACCCTTGGAAGAGTAATCCACCCAGAATCATTTCCTCTCTGATGCACCCAACACTACAGGCAATTTTAGCACGGCCAATTCACTTAACCTGCTCACCTTTGGACTGTGGGAGGAAACCGGAGCACCCGGAGGAAACCCGCACAGACATGGGGAGAATGTGCAAACTGCACACAGTCGCCTGAGGCTGGAATCAAACCTGTGTCCCTGGTGCTGTGAGGGAGCGGTGCTAACCACTGAGCTGCTGTGCTACTCCCATATAGCACCTCTATAAAACCCATTTGTCCTTCTCATTTCCAGAGCAACTTTACAGTTCTTTAATGCCTGTGCCCTCTGGCTTTGAGAGCGCAAGATAATTTTTAATTTTTAATATTATCATTTATTCATTAAAATGTCTTTACATAGATATGGTGGCGCACTGGTTAGCACGGCTGCCTCACAGCACCAGAGTCCCAGGTTCAAATCCAGCCTTGGACAACTGTCTGTGTGGAGTTCGCACATTCTCCCTGTGTCTGAGTGGGTTTCCTCCAGGTGCTCCGGTTTCCCCACACAATCCAAAGATGTGCAGGTCAGGTGAATCGGACGTGCTAAATTGCCCAGAGTGTTAGGTGCATTAGTCAGAGGGAAATGGGTCAAGGTGGGTTACTGTCCGGAGAGCCGGTGTGAACTGGTTGGGCCGAAGGGCCTGTTTCCATAATCTAGGGACTCTATTCATATATATATCTATATATTATCACAAATGCAGGGTACAGTAGCATATCAAAGAGACTAATAAACATTGGAGTTTTACTCTAATCAACAAACAAACAAAAGGCATCTCTTATTTGTGCAAGATTGCATTTTCAGAGGGTGATAAAGAGGTTTGTCCTACCCCGATTATAGTGGGACAAACTGAAGATCAGGCTGTTCCTCCTGCTCCCAAGGTTTCTGATGCTAATGTTCTCTCTGGAGTGTGTGAGGGACCCGTCTGACCTGAGTTGCTTTATTTGACAGGAGGCTGGAAGAACACAGCAAGCCAGGCAGCATCAGGAGCTGGAGAAGTCAATGTTTTGGGTCTAACCCTTCATCAGGACTGGGCTTTGAACTAGTTATCTAGGTCACCTCCGAGTGCTGTTGGGCAGCAACGGTTTGATGTAAGAATGTAATTAGCATAAATTAGTTACTTGCTGTTAATTGACATTCTACCTCGGGAAGACTGTTACAGAAGACAGTGTTGGATATTGTAATTTCCCTATTGACTGAGTGGACCCGAGGAGCCAAACTGTCTCAATAGCAGTTCGACTAAAACTCAGATCTACTGTCCCACCCGAAACCTTGCAGCATTGTCCTGCCAACACCTATTCAATCAATCAGGTTGAATGGCCTGTATATCTGTCTGACTTGATCCAAGTGAATGCTGCAAGCTTCCTGCCTTCATCCCGCAGTTCCCACTGTCCTATTAAAACCTGTTCCATATCATCAATCAGGGGAACAGGTGTGAATACCTGTTGGTCTGGCCTGATCCAACTTCAGTTATCCAGATTTCCCAGCAGGCCATTCAATTGGCCAATGTTGTTTTCAGAATCCCAAAAGAGCTGTATTTTCTTTAAAAAGGGACAAGATAGCAGACGATGACATATCCCTCCCAGATCATCTCAACATCTTCTATGCTCGCTTTGAGCAGAATTTCAGTGGAGAGGTCACACCTATTCCGACAAGTCCTAATGACCCTATCCCAACAGTCACTGCATCAGAGGTCAGATCAGTTTTCCTTCGTGTGAATCCAAGGAGAGAGATGGGACCAGATGGAGTACCAGGCCGACATCTTCCAGCTCTCCCTGCAGCTGGCCACTGTCCCTGCCTGCTTCAAGAGCGCCAACACCATCCCTGTGCCTAAGAAGGCTGGTGCAGCATGTCTCAATGACTACCGCCCTGTGGCCCAAACTTTGGTGGTCAGGAAATGCTTTGAAAGGCTGGTCATTGCATTAGTCAACACCAGCCTCCCCACTAGTCTTTGACCCACTCTAATTTGCCTCTCGGACCAACAGATCCACGTCAGCTGCCACATCACTTGCCCTTCACTCCTCCCTAGAACATCTTGACACCAAGAACAGCGATGTAAGACTCCTTCTCATTGAGTACAGTTCAGCCTTCAACACTATTATCCCCTCGAGACTGATTACTAAACTTAGTGATCTCAAACTGAGCCCCACTTTCTGCAACTGGATCCTCCCTTTCCTGACCCACAGGCCTCAATCAGTGAAGACTGGGGACAATATTTCATCCTCACTAACACCCAACACTGGAGCCCCCCCAGGGGTTGCGTACTCAGTCCCCTACTGTACTCACTGTATACCCATGGCTGCATCGCCAAATACCAGACTCATGCCATTTACAAATTTGCTGATCACATCACCACAGTCGATTGAATCTCAGATGGCGACAAAATTGGTCACAGACAGGGAGGTGGAAGACCTTGAAAAATGGTGCCCTGAGAACAACCGAGCTCTCAATGCCGGCAAAACCAAGGAGCTTATTATTGACTTTCGGTGGGATGTTCCTGATGCCCCCCTACACATTAACAGCACAGAGGTGGGACGAGTGGAGAGTGTCAAGCTCCTGGGAGTGGTCATTCACAACAAACTTTCTTGGACTCTTCATGTGAACGCACTGGTTACAAAGGCCCAACAATGTCTCTTCTCCCTCAGGCAGCTGAGGGAATTGGGCGTGACGGAAAATACCCTTGCCATCTTTTATAGGTGCACCATCGAGAGCATTCTGTCTGGATGTATTACTACCTGGTATGGTAACTGTACCATTCAAGATCAGAGACAGTTACAGAGAGTGGTGAAGTCAGCCTGGCCAATCACAAAGGGCAACCTCCCATCTATAGAATCCATCTACCAGGCCCACTGTCAAGGAAAGGCCGCCAGCATTCTCAAAGATCCATCCCACCGGGGCAATGTTTTGCTACAACCTCTGACCTGGGTGTGTGTAACACTAATGCTCCTGCTCAGAGCCTGAACATAATCTAGCAGGGCAGTGACAGCAAATCCCGGTACATACCAGGACTGTGTTAAAGTGTGCATCATGCCCCTCTTGTCCATGTGGCCAATGCCATGGGCTGTGAGGGTCAGTGAGTGTAGGTGGGCTCTTGGGTCAATGATGTGGCCATCAGGGTGTCCGAGCAGCTGTAGGGAAGGAGACTGTGTGGTCCCAATGTGGGGCCCAACTCTCTTCTCCTTGTGGTGGAGAAGCCTGTTGGGCAGCTCGCACTGTCTCCATAGGGTCAGGCAATACTGGGGCCTTCCCTATTCTGGGGTGGGCAGGGGGTGAGTGGTGGGGGGCAGTGCGGCCTCCCAGGCTGCTGGGTCAGCTGAGGGATTCCCCAGGGTGACACGGTCAGTGGCAGAGGTATGGGCAGCTCATTTTATAATGGCTAGGGCGGAGGGTAAGAAAACCGCTTCTCGGAGGTTAGAGGTCAGCGCAGCGTGTCGTAGTGGCCTCCCTGCTGATGTGATGAAGCCTCTCTGTTTCCAAAGTGGGCTAAATTCATGGAGGACTCTGAAGGCATATCTAGAGTGAGTATCAATGTTTGCTGTGGGACCTTTTGCAATGATGCAAGCCCCAGTGACCACAAACAGCTCCACAGCCTGTGCGGATGTGCCATCTGGCAGTGCAGCCGACTCTAGGGCTGTGAAAGAGAAACAGACAGCATACCCTGCCAGGGTGCAGTGTCTGAGGGCCTGAAGGATGAGCCATCTGTATAGAGTATGAGGTCAGGATTGTCTAGAGGTGTGAACAAGGTCTAAACAGTTGTGGTCGTCCACAATGGTGTTCTGAGTGAGTGGGAGCAGGGTGGTGGGGTTCAGAGCAGGGGTACATTGTAGGGACTCTCTCTCTCTCTCTAGATCATGCCCTGAGGCCATGTGAGAGTTTGTACCCCAAATACTGGACTGGGTATTGGCAGAGTTGCATTTTCTCCATGGAGACCCTGTGTCCACCCTTTGCCAGACAGCAGAGCGTCCTGTATCCATGATTCAGTGGAGGTGGAGGCCAGTAACAGGTCGTCTGTGTATTGCAGGAGGGTGCTGTTGCATGGCAGGTGTAAAGTAGAGAGGGTACAGTGTGCTGCAGTAACATAGACTATGTGGCTCTCCGTGTAACCCTGGGGAGGCCTGCTCCATGTGTACTGGCAGCCGCTGTATGTAAAAGGGAAAAGGTACTGGCTCTCAGGGGACAGTTTGATGGAGAAAAGGGTTGTGCAGAGGTCTGTTACAGAAAAGCAGGTGGAGGAAGCAGGGATGCTGGTGAGTATGGTGTTAGTGTCTGGGACCACTGGGGAGCAGGGAATCACAATTGCATTGACAGCCCTCAGATCCTGGAGAAAACATCACTTTCCTGGCCTCCCGGGATTGGGGATGGGCAGGATGGGTGTATTACAGGGAATGCTTGTTGGCACAAGGACACCCTGTGGTAGGAGGGAGTCAATCACCAGCTTGATCCCTTCTACTACTGCCGGGGACAGTGGGTATTGCTGTAGAGATGGCAGGATGGCTCCCTGTTTGAGTGTGATAGTGTGTGTGGCGCGGCAGGCCTCACCTTGACCTGCATGGCTGGGGTGCTGTGCCCACAGTGCTGCTGGAAGCTCCACTAGCAACAGGGGGTTTTTGTAGGAAGGGACAGTGCCTGGGGCTTGGGTGGTAAAAGAGGCCTGGAGTGTTGCAGGAGGGCAGCGTACACAAACCTCATCCTGTCCAAGTTGGGCAACCTGTACCGGGGGGGGGGGGGGGGGGGGGGGGGGAGCGGGGCCTGACTAAGGGATGCAGAGGGGAGGGGTCACACTTATAAAAGAGAAAGCCCAACCCTGGTCCAACTGAGGGCGACTCTAAGTGTGTGTGAGCCCGAGCAGGCACAGCGGGAGCTGGCAGGGTCGGAGGTTCCAGGGCTGCGGGATATCGTTGCCTGCAGCATGGAATACTGTGTGTATCCGGGATTTCCAGCAGGAGACCCTGAGGGGAGCAGTTGATGCTGGCATCCAACTCACACAACGTCTGCCCACCCAGGAGGGCCGCTGGGCATGAAGCAGAAATGATTACAGCATCGGGGACAGTGACAGGTCCAACACTGAAGTTGACAGGCTCAGATAGTAGCCCCACCATGGGGTAACTCCCTACTCCCTGCTGAGATGCAGCAGGTCTCACATTATGTGGTGCCCGGAACAAACTGTAATGATGTCAGTATCATTTTCTGAAAGCCATTTGGTGATTTGAGAGATTTAGAACCGTCTTCAGATGCAGTTTTACAATGTTCTTTTGTATTGTAATTAAGCCATATAAAGTTCACCTTTATTCTTGTGCAGAGTCACTCTGTACCTCAGTGCAGGATGCTGAAATGGTACTTACACTGTATTGAATATTAATGTATTATTTTTTAAATAAACATCCTGCCGAAAACTCTGACAGAGAAGCAGTGTGTAGTCTGATGCCAATTTAAGTCTAGTGCGACTACTTTAACCCACTTTAGTCAATTCTTTGACTAGTTCGAGAGTGTCAGTGGGGCATCAAGGTGTGTCAGAAGGGTGGGAGCGTTAATACCTTATTAATAAAACTTAGGCACAACTTTCAGTTCATAAGCACCAATGGTTCCTTAAAAGAAACACCATCATAGATCACCAAATGCCAAATAAATCAAGTTATCTCTGGATCTTGAGCTGCAGAGATTGAAACAGACATTCAATCCCCAGCAAGTAAATGTGTATGCAAGGCTGGACACAAAGAGTCAAGGCTTCTCCAAGGTTCAGTGTATAGGTGCATCTGGGCACCAGGACCCTGTGAGTACTAACATCAATTGTGTACAGGCTGCCAGACTGTCTCTTCTGTCCCTCTCTCTCGCTCTCTCTGTGTCCCTGTCTCTGTCTCTGTCTCTCTCTCTGTCTCTATCTCTCTCTCCATCTCTCTCTCTCTCTGTCTCTCTCTCTGTCTGTCCCTCTCTCTCTCTCTCTGTGTCCCTCTCTCTCTCTCTCTCTGTCACTGTCTCTCTCTCTCTATGTGTTGCCTGCCTGTGCAGCTCATCTAACCCCCCAGGATCATGTTCCTCAGCAATAAGCTCAGTGTGGGGGACTGAGGGAAAGGGGCTGGGAGGGGCCCTGGTTTGTTTAAACAGTTTTTGGGATTCTGTGATTTTAAGTTTGGGGGGTGGTGCTGAACACTTCCTTAAACATGTCTAAACTCAGGCCCCGAGGGTCACTGTCCCTACTTTCCCTATTCTGCTCCCAAACAATCCTGGCTGGTGACCTGTGTAAACAGGTTATTTCCCTACCTTCCTCTCCCAGCGTCAGTGGTTCCCCTGGTACTTGGTACTTCCTTGGGAGAGTCAGTGTCCGCGGATCACTGCCTCAGCAGGACAAGTCCAACTTGTTCCCGGGGTGGTCCTTCTCCTGAGGCTTGGGATCCCACAGCCTCCTGGATCTCTGGTTGGAGCTGGGAATAGAGAACAGCCTGCAGCACTGACAACCACAGAAACAAGCAGGACAAACAGACGGGACAATCCAGGACCAACACAAGACACTCAGACAAAACAGCAGGGCCCCTGCCAATTCCCCACCATCTGGGGATTGCTTCAGATTAAAGCCAAAACTTAACCGCCAATCTCTCCACCGGCCTTGCCATACTTTCTCTGCCTGACCGTCTTTCCCCCTGGCTGGGTCAGGATCGGGACACAAGTCCTGGCTGAAGTTGGATCACGCGTGGGCCAAATTGTTTCAAGTTTAGGGGATCAATTTGGGAGCCGAGCCAACTCCCTCCCCAGGCCAAGTCTGTGGGTGTTCAGCTTCCGAATTGCCGCAGGAGCCGGCTACCAAATTCGGGAAAATGTTGGTGATGAATTGAGGAGCTGACCCCCCGACGACCTCCCCAGGCCAAGTCAGTGGGAGCTGAAGCCAATTGGCCGCAGGCATTAGATCAGAATTGGGGCCACCCTCCGCAGTCGTCCAGCACCTGATAAAGGAGCAGCGCTCTGAAAGCTAGTGCTTCCAATTACACCTGTTAGACTCTAACCTGGGGTTGTGTGGGTTTTAACTTTGTACACCCCAGTCCAACACTGACATCCCCCAATCCAGCCTTTCTCTGGTCTGATTGGCTGGGGCAGGGCTGGCCACCAGGTTGGAATTGGGCTATGTTTAAAATGTCAGGTTCGCTTCCCCTGTTCAGAGACAAAGGAGCTGTAGATTAATATCGACAAACTTTTTTTTAAATTTCAAAAATATACTTTATTCATAAGATATTTTGATGATCTGTACAATTGGTCCTGCCATACATCCGTAAACATTCCATTTCCTGGTATACAGAGACAGAGTAATCATTCATATATACAGCTCTGAGCCCAAATAACTGCATGGGCCCCCTGATCTTCTTTAGACAGGCAGATGTTACACGGTGGTCATTCCCCACCGCACCTTGGCGGCAGCTGCCCCAAGCTTCAGCGCGTCCCTCAACACATAGTCCTGGACCATGGAATGTGCCAGTCTGCAACACTCAGTCGGGGTCAACTCATTCAGCTGGAAGATCACCAGGTTTCGGACCATCCAGAAAGCGTCCTTCACCGAGTTGATGATCCTCCAGGCACAGTTGATGTTCGTCTCGGTGTGCATCCCGGGGAACAGGCCGTAGAGCACGGAGTCCCACGTCACGGCGCTGCTCGGGACAAACCTCAACAAATACCACTGCATTCCCCTCCAGACTTCTTCTGCATAGGCACATTCCAGAAGGAGGTCTGTGACAGTCTCATTCCCCCCCCCCAGCCGCTTCGAGGGCAGCGTGCGGTGCAGCAGAGCCCTTCTCACCACAAGCCAAGCCATGTCTTGGTGCTACTTGGAAAGTTCTGGCATGAGGCATTCTGCCAAATGGCTTTGACAGTCTGCTCAGAGAACCGCTCGATAGGATCCGCCCTCTCCTTTTCCCAAAGGTCTCGAGGATACTACGTGCTGACCACTTCCTGATGGACTTGTGGTCAAAGGTGTTTTCCTTCATAAACTTCTCCACGAAGGACAGGTGGTACGGAACGGTCCAACTACTCGGAGCGTTCCGTGGCAGCGAGGCCAGGCCCATCCTTCACAACACCGGGGACAGGTAGAACCTCAGTACGTAGTGACACTTGGTGTTTACGTACCGGGGATCCACGCACAGCTTGATGCAGCCACACACACAAAGGTGGCCATCAGGGTGAGGGTGGCATTGGGTGTATTTTTTCCCCCGTTGCCCAGATCTTTGTATAGTGAGTCCCTTCGGACCCGGTCCATCTTTGAACTCCATAGATGGGGTCTAACTCAATGTGTTTGTTGATGGAGTTCCGGTTGGAATGTCAAGCTTCCAGTAATTCTCGTGCGTGTCTTTGTTTGGCTTGTCCTGGGATGGATGTATTGTCCCAGTCGAAATGGTGTCCTTCCTCATCTGTATGTAAGGATACTAGAGAGAGTGGGTCATGTCGTTTTGTGGCTAGTTGGTGTTCATGTATCCTCGTGGCTAGTTTTCTGCCTGTTTGTCCAATGTAGTGTTTATTACAGTCCTTGCACGGCATTTTGTAAATGACGTTAGTTTTGCTTGTTGTCTGCATAGGGTCTTTCAAGTTCATTAGCTGCTGTTTTAGTGTGTTGGTAGATTTAGATTAGATTAGATTAGATTAGACTTACAGTGTGGAAACAGGCCCTTCGGCCCAACAAGTCCACACCGACCCGCCGAAGCGCAACCCACCCATACCCCTACATTTACCCCTTACCTAACACTACGGGCAATTTAGCTTGGCCAATTCACCTGACCCGCACAGCTTTGGACTGTGGGAGGAAACCGGAGCACCCGGAGGAAACCCATGCAGACACGGGGAGAACGTGCAACCTCCACACAGTCAGTCGCCTGAGTCGGGAATTGAACCCGGGTCTACAGGCGCTGTGAGGCAGCAGTGCTAACCACTGTGCCACCGTGCCGCCCACAGATGCCAAGGAGTCTGAGTAGTCTGGCAGTCATTTCCGAGATGTCTTTGATGTAGGAGAGAGTGGCTAGACTTTCTGGATGTGTTTTGTCTGCTTGTTTGGATTTGTTGCTGAGAAATCGGTGGACTGTGTTCATTGGGTACCCATTCTTTTTGAACACACAGTATAGATGATTTTCCTCTGCTCTGTGTGGTTCCTTTGTTTTGCAGTGTGTGTTAGCTCGTTGAAATAATGTTCTGATGCAGCTTCGTTTGTGGGAGTTGGGATGATCGCTTCTGTAGTTCAATATTTGATCCGTATTGTGTTTTCTGCGGATGCTGGTCATACGGATGAGGAAGGACACCACTTCGACTGGGACAACACATCCATCCTAGGACAAGCCAAACAAAGACATTCACGAGAATTCCTAGAAACATGGCATTCCAACCGGAACTCTATCAACAAACACATCGAGTTAGACCCCATCTACCATCCCCTGAGAAAAGGAACAGGAAGTGACTTCACCACAGGAAATAGTGAGAAAGTGGAGTTTGAGCCATTCGCTTGCCTTTATTGGTCAGTGCATTGAGTATAGGAGTTGGGAGATCACATTGTGTCTCTACAGTCTGTTCAGCCGCTAGTGGAGTACTGCATTCAATTCTGGTCTCCCTGCTTATGTGAAGGATTATGTGAAACTTTAAAATGTTCAGAAAATATTTACAAGGATGTTGCTGGGGTTAGAGTGTTTGACCTACAGGGAGATGCTGAACATATTGGGGCTGTTTTCCCTGGAGTGTCGAAGCCTGAGGGGGACTTTATAGAGTTTTATAAAATTACGAAGGGCATGGATAGGGTGAATAGTCAAAGTCTTTTCCCTGGGCTGGGATGTCAAAAACTAGACAGCAGAGGTTAAAGGTGAGAGGGGAAAGATTTAAAAGGGATCCATGGGAAATTTTCTTTTTCATGCAGAGGGTGGTGAGTGTATGGACTGAGCTGCCAGAGGAAGTGGATGAGACTTGTACAATTACAACATTTAAAGGGCATCTGGGTGGGTATGTGAATCGGAAGAATGAATATGAATGTGGAGCAAATGCTGGCAAATGGGGCTAGATTCATTTAGGACATCTGCTTGGTGTGGATGAGTTGGACCGAAGGGTCTGTTTCCATGTTGTACGAATAAGGCTCTATCTGAAAAGTGCTGGTTCCCTTTTGTTGCTTTTGTAGTTCTCACTGCTGCTTTGTTATTTCACATTAAACAGCGTTGTCTGCTTCGTTTGACCTACAACCCTACTTTTACAGTGGTGTATATAAACTGCAGGGTCTCTCCCTCCCGTCTGTGTTCCTGCAACCTCCCTCAGACTGGGATAGGATGGGGCTGTTCAGGCTGAGTTTCTTAAGCTGCCTGTCACCCCTGTGCAGACCGAGGTGAGGTGATGATGTCTCAGGGTGAAACTGGGAAACCACAGCCTCCCATTGTATTGACCGTGGGCAAGCGAGAGAGAGAGACAGAGTGAGAGAGAGAGAGAGAGAGACAGACAGACAGACAGAGACAGAGCGAGAGAGAGAGAGAGAGAGAGAGAGACTGCAGACAGAAAGCAGAGGAAGCTGCCGGCAGGTGATCACAGTCTGAGATTGGGCGAGAGAGGGAACTGCAGATGCTGGAGATCAGAGTCGAGAGTGTAGTCCTGGAAAAGCACAGCTCATCAGGCAGCATCTGAGGAACTGGAGAATTGATGTTCCAGGCAAAAGCCCTTCATCAGAGTCTGAGATTGCTGAGTCCCTCTGAGAGCTCCACATGGGAATACAGACAGGAACCCTGTCTCCAACCCTGAGCCCAGCATCTCTCCCACTGGATCACTCTCTGTCAGGTCTCTGAATTGTTCATCTGTCGTGGGGGAGATTCAGATGTTGCTTAATATCATTGAGGTGGCGTCACAGTCTGCCCACTCAGTGCACAGCAAGTTCCAAATAACAGGAGGGCGGGAGTGAGCTGACCATTTCCTTTCTGAGTTTCTCTTCAGCATCAGGGACAGATATTGTAGTGGTTCTGTTCGCCGAGCTGGAAGTTTTTGTTGCAAACGTTTCGTCCCCTGGCTAGGAGACATCATCAGTGCTCTGGAGCCTCCTGCGAAGCGCTTCTTTGATGTTTCTTCCGGTATTTATAGTGGTCTGTCCTTGCCGCTTCTGGGTGTCAGTTTCAGCTGTCTGCTGTAGTGTCATCGACATATCTGACCCAGAGTTTGGGTTGAATTTGTGGTAGGGTTGTTTGTTCTAACCTTTGCATAACTGCCTCTGCTATGAGTCCCGAGATTGGTGATCCCATGGGTGTTCCGTTGATTTGTTTGTATATCTGATTGTTGAATGTAAAGTGTGTAGTGAGGCACAAGTCCAGTAGTTTAAGTATGCCGTCTTTGTTGATAGGTTCCGCCTCCTGTTTTCTGTTCTGTATGTCCAGTAGGTTGGCTATTGTTTCTCTGGCTAGGGTTTTGTCAATCGAAGTGAACAGTGCCGTCACGTCAAATGAGATCATGGTTTCTTCTTTGTCTATGTGTGTATTCCTGATGGCGTCCAAGAATTCCTGTGTTGATTGTATGGAGTGTTTGGATCCGCTGACCAGGTGTTTCAGTTTCTGTTGTAGTTCTTTGGCCAGTTTGTATGCTGGTGTCCCTGGTAGTGATACTATGGGTCTGAGTGGGATGTCTGGTTTGTGTACTTTGGATAGTCCATAGAATCTGGGGGTGTTGTTGCTTTCTGGTTTCATAATCGGACACGTTCGTAATCATCAAAAACACGGAAATAGAAAAAACACACCGGATCATCAACGCCACACTCACAGGCATCCGATTCACGAGAGAAGTAGAAAAGGATAGCCAAGTCCCATTCCTAGACGTGATAGTACAGAGAACACCGAACGGAGAATTCACCACAAGGGTACACAGGAAAACAACACACACAGACCAAGTCCTGAACTATGAAAGTAACCACCCCAACACACACAAACGAAGCTGCATCAGGACACTATTCAAAAGAGCTACAACGCACTGCAGTACACCAGAACTGCGAAAAGAGGAAGAGGAACACCTATACAAGGTATTCGCCAAAAATGGATACCCACGCAACTTTATCAACAGATGCCTAAGAGATAGACCACGGAACGGAGACATGCCACAACCAAAAGGACTAGCCACACTACCATACATCAGGAGCGTTTCAGAACTGACAGCCAGACTACTGTGACCCTTAGGACTCATAACGGCACACAAACCAACAGCCACGCTCAGCCAACAACTTAGTAGAACAAAGGAGCCAATACCCAACATGAGCAAAACTAATGTAGTTTATAAAATACCATGCAAGGACTGCACAAAACACTATATAGGACAAACAGGAAGACAGCGAACAATCCGCATACATGAACACCAACTAGCCACGAAACGACACGACCAGCTATCCCTAGTAGCCACACACTCAGACAACAAGCAACATGAATTCGACTGGGAAAACACTACTATCATAGGGCAAGCCAGACAGAGAACAGCCAGGGAATTCCTAGAGGCATGGCATTCATCCACAAACTCCATCAACAAACACATCGACCTGGACCCAATATACCAACCACTACAGCGGACAGCTGAAACTGACACCCGGAAGCGGCAAGGACAGACCACTATAAATACCGGAAGAAACATCAAAGAAGCGCTTCGCAGGAGGCTCCAGAGCACTGATGATGTCTCCTAGCCAGGGGACGAAACGTTTGCAACAAAAACTTCCAGCTCAGTGAACAGAACCACTACAACAAGCACCCGAGCTACAAATCTTCGCACAAACTTTGAAGGGACAGATATTGATCAGGTTCATTGCACTGAGTTCAGGGGAGCAGCTGAACCCAATCTCACTTCCTGTGAGGGCTCAGCTTTTCTCTCCCTGATTCCTGCATGTTTTCCAGGAACCTGCAGACAGGGAAAGTGAGACTTCCCGGGAATACGCTGTGCTTTCTGTCACCAGCAGAGGTGGGTTCAGGGTGGCTTTGGAGTTGGGGGAAAGGGTTCCACTGCAACAGCACCTCGGGAATATCCTGTTCCTATTAACGGCTGGAGAATTCCAAGTGCCCATCCTGAGGCGCAGTGAGAGAAGGGGCCTCCATGGGTCGAGCCCTCTCCCCTCGAAGTGGGAAGGTGGTGGGTTCAACCCCATTCCGGGGAGGGTGGTCACTGTCCAGGGTGAGCCCCTTCAAAGTGTCTCCTCTCAGAAGTGGCCTTTCTCAGGTTGTCAATGATCTCCCTGTCGCTTTTCTGAGAAAAAAAAATCAGCAAAGGCAGGAATTCAAGGTGGTTGCTCCACCTCACAACTGGTTCCATTTTAACACAGGAAGAAATACCAGACAGATTAAACAACAAAGACAGATCTTCCCTCATTACATAATAGATACACACCAACATTAAAATACCTCACAGCTTCAAGTCGATCTTATTCCCAAAGAACATGACTCCTCTTGCGAATCTGCTCCATTCACCTTATCCAGTCCCTTCAGGAACATCTTCAGCCACTTTCCCACTCTCCTGTCCCTGAGCCCACGACCTTGGTCAGACAACCGACAGACAACGATAAACCCAGGCCCCACAACCAGGACGTGAGAGAGAATTCATCCCAAAGGATGGAGTTTGAGGATAAGACCAATGTCCCCCCCACCCCCCAGTCACCAGTCTCTGCTCTTTCTCCCTTCATTGCCTGTTCTTTTCACAAATAAATGGATCCCGCTGTGTGAGCCGAGCTGGACAAACCCGGGCCTCCCCAAGTCATCCCGGGCCCGAGTGCCCCGTCCCTGGGCCTTGCTCAGAATGGGACACATGGGGGCCTGGGAATTTCGAGCCCAATGCTTTCAGCTGGAGAAGAGGATGAGGCGTGCCGCCTTCCTCCAGGACAGGGGAATCCAGAACCAAGCCGAGCCAGGCCAGGCTCCTGTTCCCTGGATGGCCCTCAGGCTTCACCAGGGCCAGGATTTGACAGATCCCGGTGGTAAAAGTGCACACGGCTTGAAGGTATCTCTCAGGAACCCGGGCGGTTCACTTCGTTCCTCGTCCGGAGCCCGAAACATTAGCTCTGATTTCTCTCCACAGATGCTGCCAGACCGACTGAGCTTTTCCAGCAATTTCTGTTTTTGTTTCTGATTTCCAGCATCCGCAGTTCTTTGGGGTTTTAATTCTCAGGTGGACATGGGGTCCAAACCCTCATGGGGCCTGTTCGAACTTAAAATGTAGTATCTCAATCTGGAATGGATTAAAGTGGCCCAATGTTGTCAAGCCCCCTCCCCCTCCCCCCCCCATTAGTGTCAGTGCTGCCCTTTGGGGAAAGCAGTCTGCCCTCCTCACAGGCAGGGCGGGGCCGACAGGGGGAGCTCGCGGGCGGTTCGGCTCGAGCTCGGGCTCGGGCTCTCGCGCAGGCGCGACGGTTGGATTCAAATTTGAATGTGCGCTCGCGGGCGGCGGCGACGGTTAAGATGGCGGCGAGTGGCGGGAAGGGCTCTGCTGGCGATAATGGCGGCTCTGGGCGGGCGAAGGGAGAGGCTGAGATCTTCCTGCACTCTCTATCTCCTCTTCCCCCATTTATTTAAGGGATGGAGGGAGGGGGCGGGTGGGATTGTGTGAACCGACCCCCCCCGTGGGGGGCAGCATCATGATGGAGGGTCGAGTGGGTTTGGGAAGTGGGGCATCTGGAGCCGGAGCTGCCTCTGGGCTATTTCTCTCCCTCACTCCCTCCCTCACACAGAGACAGGAGAAAGGCTGTGAGCCAAGACCAAGCCGGACACCGGGATCTGCTGGAAACAAGAGGTGGGTGATGATCCTGAAAGGAAGCTGCTGGAGCCCGCGCCCCTGACTCTGAAATGGAGAGGTCTCTGAGCTTGCCCCAAGGTGAAGGTTTACAATCCCAGGATTGAGGGGGCACCGTGTCTTCATGGAGGGTCTCGGGGGAAAATATTACCAGATGACAACGGATTGCCCTCGAAGCGGCTGCGGGGGGGAACGAGACTGTCACACACCTCCTTCTGGAATGTGCCTATGCAGAGGAAGTCTGGAGGGGAATGCAGTGGTATTTGTCGAGGTTCGTCCCGAGCAGCGCCGTGACGCGGGACTCCGTGCTCTACGGCCTGTTCCCCGGGACGCACACCGAGACGAACATCAACTGCGCCTGGAGGATCATCAACTCGGTGAAGGACGCTCTCTGGATGGGCCGAAACCCGGTGATCTTCCAGCTGAAGGAGTTGACCCCGACTGAGTGTTGCAGACTGGCACATTCCAAGGTCCAGGACTACGTGTTGGGGGACGTGCTGAAGCTTGGGGCAGCTGCCGCCAAGGTGCGGTGGGGAAAGACCACCGTCTAACATCTACCTGTCTAAAGAAGATCAGGGGGCCCATGCAGTTATTTGGGCTCTGCTGGCACCTCAGCTCAATATATGAGTGAGAAATGCACTGATCTGTATGTAATAATGAAAATTCTGAGCTGTGTATGTAAATGTGGAAATATGTATGGCATTACCTAATGTACAGTGTCTCAAATTATTTTATGAATATTTTATGAATAAAGTATATTTTTGAAATAAAAAAATGTGTACTGCCTGCAGGATTTCCCTGGGGCAGGCTACTTTGACGTGACCTTCAGGAGCGTGAAGCATTGTGAGCAGCTCCTGAAGGTCTTCGAGGAGAAGGAAGGGGAACCTCTGTTCTCCATCTTGTCGGCGGTCCCGTTGTGTGTGCTGCCTGCGCAGAGGAGTCGGGTTGTTACAATCCAAATGTACAACCCCCACGTCCCAGCGGCAGATGTTCTCACCTTCTTGAAGAGGTATGTCCAGGTGGAAGGAGAAAGCACCGATGTGGTCGATCCTTTCGGGATCTGGACCAGCAAAAGGCAGGTCAAGGTAACCCTGAGGGTCGATGGCAGCGGGAACACCCTCCACCCACCCTCCAGCTTCGCCATCGGAGGAAGCAGAGGCTACCTGACGTACGCTGGGCAGCCGAAGGTGTGCCGAACCTGCGGGAGGTCAGGCCACATGGCGGCCGACTGTAAGGTGACTGTATGCCGAAATTGCAAACAGGAAGGCCACCTGACCAAGGATTGCAAGGAGGCCAAGAACTGTAACCTGTGCGGAGAGGCAGGCCACATGTACAAGGCCTGCCCAAGACGAGGAGCCGCCACCTACGCACAGATGGCCAGAGGTGGCAACACGAGCCGGGGACCGCCAAAGCCCAGCAGGGCACCACAAGATAGCACGGAAACGGTGCCTGGAGACACCCAGAAGGAAGAGCAGGCAGTAGCGGAGCAGACGGCAGACAGCGGGGAGGTACAGCAGCCGATCCAAGCTCCTTCAAGGCAGGCGGAGGAAATGGAAGAGGAGGAATCAAAGGAGGCAGATGACTGGATCACAGTCAGAAATAGGAAGAGGAAACCTGTCTCGGGCCCCAAAGCCACCCAGAGAAGGGGGAAACGACACCTCCAAGTCGAGGATACAGGCAGCTCTTCTGATGGTGAGGACGGGCGCAAGAAGGGTCGCCACCAGAGGAAGAGACAGAGCGCCATGGGGAGAAAGGAGGGCAGCACCACCCAAGAAGGGAAAGACGATCCCTCTGTGGGGATGGGTAAAGGCCTCCCCCTACCCGGTAAGAACCAAGAGGTGTCCACCGGCCCACAGCTCCAGGTAACTGGGAGCAGCGGTCCTGTGACAGCCCCGCTGTCAGATGGAGAACTGGACGGTGCGGACCATGGGCTTGACACAAAGACACCAGAGCGGGGAAATGGCTCCAGCGTGGAGCCGGACAGCTACCTCAGCCCTGGGATGGTCCAGCAGTTTGCCGTCACCACGGGGATGCACGCAGCTACCCCAGAGGAGCAAGACCAGCAGCAAATGGACACTATTAACCTTGTAAATTGTTAAAATGGGGTTTAAAGTTGCCAGCATCAATGTGCGTAGCATCAAATCGGCTACGCGATGTGTTTCAACGATGGCCTTCCTGGCCAGCATTAAAGCCAACCTCCTGTTTCTGCAGGAGTGTGGGATACCGCACCTCAGCAGCTACAGGAGATGGTCGAGCTTGTGGGCCCATGGGCAGTCAGTTTGGTCGGGAGGCAACGATAGCCGCGCCTCCGGCCTGGGTATCCTGTTGCGAGGAAGCAACTTCACCATCTCCGAGGTGAAGGAGGTGGTGGGCGGGCGCCTCCTCGTCGCCGACGTTATGTACAGGAATGCTCCCCTGAGACTGATCAATGTGTACGCCCCAGTGGGTAAGAGTGAACGGTTGGCCGTCCTGCAGCAGCTTCCACTGTTGCTGGCTACGTCCAGGCTGGTCATTCTGGCCGGAGACTTCAACTGTATCATTGATGCAGATGGACGATCCGGCGGGGGGGACAGTAAACTGGACGCCACGTCCAGAGCCCTGATGGACGCGGTAAAAGATGCCAAGCTGCACGACGTCTTCAGCACCCCTGCAGACGGAGCGCAGCGTAGATACACCTGTTCACGGGCAGACGGGTCTATCCGCTCAAGGATAGATTACCTGTTTGTGTCCCGAACGCTCTCGGTCAGATCCACCAACGTCAAGCCGGTGTTCTTCTCTGACCACTGCCTCCTGCTGGCCGACTGTCACCTACAGGACGAGCAGCGGGCGGGTAAGGGAACGTGGAAGCTGAACACTAAGCTGTTGACCCCGGGAAACATTGAGGAGCTCAGGAGGGACTACGCAGGTTGGAGAACCGCGATGCCCCTCTTTGAGTCTCCAGCAGACTGGTGGGAAACAGTTAAAGGGAACATCAAGAGGTTCTTCATCCTCAAAGGTGTTCAGGAGGTGAGAAAGAGGCGGGGAAAACTGTCCCAGCTCCAGGAAAGTATGCAGAACCTGCTCCTGCTGCAGACGATGGGGGTCGATGTCACGGAGGACCTCAAGGAGGTGAAGGGCCAGCAAGCCTCGCTCTTTGCCTCAGAGGCCTCCAAGATAATCTTCCGGTCCAGGGTCCACTCGGTGGAGCAGGACGAGACGTGCTCACGTTTCTTCTTCCAGAAGGTGCACAAAGAGAGCTCTGTGCTCAGCAGCCGGAAGGAAGAAGACGGCTCGACAACGTCATCTCAGGCTGACATCATGAGGATCAGTAAATCCTTCTATGCCAGTCTGTATGACGCGAAGCCGACCGACAGCGCGGCCTCCCAGTCGTTCCTGTCGTCTATCACGGAGGTCTTAGACGACAGAACACGCGAGAGGCTGGACCAGCCGCTATCTCTGGACGAGCTGACCAAGGCCCTCGAGTCCTTCGAAAAGAATAAAACTCCCGGAAGCGATGGCTTACCGGTCGAGCTCTATTCCGCTCTGTGGGACTTGATTGGCCAGGACCTGCTGGAGGTGTATGTCAGTATGCTTCGGGCAGGTACCATGAGCGAATCCATGAGGAAAGGCATCATCACCCTCATCTATAAGCGGAAGGGGGAGAGGGAGGAACTCAAAAATTGGAGACCGATCACACTGTTGAATGCAGATTACAAAATCCTGTCAAAGGTAACTGCCAACCGGGTCAGGTCTGCTCTGGGGTCGGTGATTCACCCTGACCAAACCTGTGCTGTGCCAAGCAGGAAGATCGCTGAGAGTCTCGCACTCCTCAGGGATACGATCGCCTACGTGCAGGACAGAGGGTTGGACGCCTGCCTGATCAGCCTGGACCAGGAGAAAGCCTTTGACAGGATATCACACATGTATATGAGAGATGTTCTCTCCAAAATGGGCTTTGGGGAGGGAATCTGCAATTGGATCAGACTGCTCTACACCAACATCGTCAGTGCAGTCTCAATCAATGGGTGGGAATCAGATAGCTTCCCAGTCAGATCTGGAGTCAGGCAGGCTGCCCTCTCTCTCCAGCCTTGTTTGTGTGCTGCATAGAGCCATTTGCCGAGTCCATCAGGAAGGATGCGAGCCTGAGAGGGGTGACTATTCCGGGCAGCGGGGGCCTGCAGGTTAAGGCCTCCCTGTACATGGATGACGTCGCCGTTTTCTGCTCGGATCCGCTGTCCGTGCGCAGACTCATGTGCATTTGTGACCAGTTCGAACGGGCCTCGGGGGCCAAGGTAAACCGAGGCAAGAGCGAGGCCATGCTCTTCGGGAACTGGGCCGACCAATCCTCGATCCCCTTCACCGTCAGGACTGACCACCTGAAGGTGCTGGGTATTTGGTTCGGGGGGGCTGGGGCGTGCGCCAAGTCTTGGGAGGAGCGTATCAGTAAAGTGAGGCAGAAACTGGGCAGATGGAGGCTACGGTCGCTCTCCATCACGGGAAAAAACCTGGTCATCAGGTGTGAGGCACTGTCATTGCTGTTGTACGTGGCACAGGTCTGGCCTATTCCCAGAACCTGCGCCGCTGCAGTCGCCCGGGCCATCTTCCAGTTCATATGGAGTTCAAAGATGGACCGGGTCCGAAGGGACTCACTATACAAAGATCTGGGCAACGGGGGAAAAAAATACACCCAATGCCACCCTCACCCTGATGGCCGCCTTTGTGTGTGGCTGCATCAAGCTGTGTGTGGATCCCCGGTACGCAAACACCAAGTGTCACTACGTACTGAGGTTCTACCTGTCCCCGGTGTTGCGAAGGATGGGCCTGGCCTCGCTGCCGCGGAATGCTCCGAGTAGTTGGACCGTTCCGTACCACCTGTCCTTTGTGGAGAAATTTCTGAAGAAAAACACCTTTGACCACAAGTCCATCAGGGAGTGGTCAGCACGTAGCGTCCTCGAGACCCTTCGGGAAAAGGAGAGGGCGGATCCTGTTGAGTGGTTCCCTGAGCAGACTGTCAAAGCAATTTGGCAGAATGCCTCATCGCCAGAACTTTCCAACAAGCACCAAGACATGGCTTGGCTGGTGGTGAGAAGGGCTCTACCTGTGAGATCGTTTATGCACGCCCGGACTCTCAGCCGCACTGCACGCTGCCCTCGAAGTGGCTGCGGGGGGGGACGAGACTGTCACACACCTCCTTCTGGAATGTGCCTGTGCAGAGGAAGTCTGGAGAGGAATGCAGTGGTATTTGTCGAGGTTCGTCCCGAGCAGCGCCGTGACGCGGGACTCCGTGCTCTATGGCCTGTTCCCCGGGACGCACACCGAGACGAACATCAACTGCGCCTGGAGGATCATCAACTCGGTGAAGGACGCTCTCTGGGCGGTCCGAAACCTGTTGATCTTCCAGCTGAAGGAGTTGACCCCGACTGAGTGCTGCAGACTGGCACATTCCATGGTCCAGGACTACGTGTTGAGGGACGCGCTGAAGCTTGGGGCAGCTGCCGCCAAGGCGCGGTGGGGAAAGACCACCGTTTAACATCTGCCTGTCGAAAGAAGATCAGGGGGCCCATGCAGTCATTTGGTCTCTGCTGGCACCTCAGCTCAATATATGAGTGAGAAATGCACAGATCTGTATGTAATAATGAAAATTCTGAGCTGTGTATGTAAATGTGGAAATATGAATGGCATTACCTAATGTACAGTGTATCAAATTATTCTATGCATATTTTATGAATAAAGTATATTTTTGAAATTAAAAAAAAGGTGGTTCTCCCAGGCCTCAGCAGCCGCTCGCAGCCCTGGCCAGGGCATTCGCAACACAGTCAGGGTGACTGCGAAGAAGGTGGAGGAGCACACACCGGTCGATCGGACGGTGTTTGTGAAGAAGGTTTTGCTGGAGTGCTGTGGGTTTGCAGCAGCGGACGTGTACTGCCTGCAGGATTTCCCTGGGGCAGGCTACTTTGACGTGACCTTCAGGAGCGTGAAGCATTGTGAGCAGCTCCTGAAGGTCTTCAAGGAGAACGAAGGGGAACCTCTGTTCTCCATCTTGTCGACGGTCCCGTTGTGTGTGCTTCCTGCGCAGAGGAGTCGGGTTGTGACAATCCAAATCTACAACCCTTATGTCCCAGCGGCAGATGTTCTCACCTTCTTGAAGAGGTATGTCCAGGTGGAAGGCGAAAGCACTGATGTGGTCGATCCTTTCGGGATCTGGACCAGTAAGCGGCAGGTCAAGGTAACCCTGAGGGTCGATGGCAGCGGGAACACCCTCCACCCACCCTCCAGCTTCGCCATCGGAGGAAGCAGAGGCTACCTGACATACGCAGGGCAGCCGAAGGTGTGCCGAACCTGCGGGAGGTCAGGCCACATGGCGGCCGACTGTAAGGTGACTGTATGCCGAAATTGCAAACAGGAAGGCCACCTGACCAAGGATTGCAAGGAGGCCAAGAACTGTAACCTGTGCGGAGAGGCAGACCACATGTACAAGGCCTGCCCAAGACGAGGAGCCGCCACCTACGCACAGATGGCCAGAGGTGGCAACACGAGCCGGGGACCGCCAAAGCCCAGCAGGGCACCACAAGATAGCACGGAAACGGTGCCTGGAGACACCCAGAAGGAAGAGCAGGCAGTAGCGGAGCAGACGGCAGACAGCGGGGAGGTACAGCAGCCGATCCAAGCTCCTCCAAGGCAGGCGGAGGAAATGGAAGAGGAGGAATCAAAGGAGGCAGATGACTGGATCACAGTCAGAAATAGGAAGAGGAAACCTGTCTCGGGCCCCAAAGCCACCCAGAGAAGGGGGAAACGACACCTCCAAGTCGAGGATACAGGCAGCTCTTCTGATGGTGAGGACGGGCGCAAGAAGGGTCGCCACCAGAGGAAGAGACAGAGCGCCATGGGGAGAAAGGAGGGCAGCACCACCCAAGAAGGGAAAGACGATCCCTCTGTGGGGATGGGTAAAGGCCTTCCCCTACCCGGTGAGAACCAAGAGGTGTCCACCGGCCCACAGCTCCAGGTAACTGGGAGCAGCGGTCCTGTGACAGCCCCACTGTCAGATGGAGAACTGGACGGTGTGGACCATGGGCTTGACACAAAGACACCAGAGCGGGGAAATGGCTCCAGCGTGGAGCCGGACAGCTACCTCAGCCCTGGGATGGTCCAGCAGTTTGCCGTCACCACGGGGATGCACGCAGCTACCCCAGAGGAGCAAGACCAGCAGCAAATGGACACTATTAACCTTGTAAATTGTTAAAATGGGGTTTAAAGTTGCCAGCATCAATGTGCGTAGCATCAAATCGGCTACGCGATGTGTTTCAACGATGGCCTTCCTGGCCAGCATTAAAGCCAACCTCCTGTTTCTGCAGGAGTGTGGGATACCGCACCTCAGCAGCTACAGGAGATGGTCGAGCTTGTGGGCCCATGGGCAGTCAGTTTGGTCGGGAGGCAACGATAGCCACTCCTCCGGCCTGGGTATCCTGTTAAGAGGAAGCAACTTCACCATCTCCGAGGTTAAGGAGGTGGTGGGCGGGCGCCTCCTCGTCGCCGACGTTATGTACAGGAATGCTCCCCTGAGACTGATCAATGTGTACGCCCCAGTGGGTAAGAGGGAACGGTTGGCCGTCCTGCAGCAGCTTCCACTGTTGCTGGCTACGTCCAGGCCGGTCATTCTGGCCGGAGACTTCAACTGTATCATTGATGCAGATGGACGATCTGGCGGGGGGGACAGTAAACTGGACGCCACATCCAGAGCCCTGATGGACATGGTAAAAGATGCCAAGCTGCCCGATGTCTTCAGCACCCCTGCAGACGGAGCGCAGCGTAGATACACCTGGTCACCGGCAGACGGGTCTATCCGCTCAAGGATAGATTACCTGTTTGTGTCCCGAACGCTCTCGGTCAGATCCACCAACGTCAAGCCGGTGTTCTTCTCTGACCACTGCCTCCTGCTGGCCGACTGTCACCTACAGGACGAGCAGCGGGCTGGTAAGGGAATGTGGAAGCTGAACACAAAGCTGTTGACCCCGGGAAACATTGAGGAACTCGAGGGACTACGCAGGTTGGAGAACCGTGATGCCCCTCTTTGAGCCCACAGGAGACTGATGGGAAACAGTTAAAGGGAACATCAAGAGGTTCTTCATCCTCAAAGGTGTTCAGGAGGCGAGAGAGAGGCGGGGAAAACTGTCCCAGCTCCAGGAAAGTATGCAGAACCTGCTCCTGCTGCAGACGATGGGGGTCGATGTCACAGAGGACCTCAAGGAGGTGAAGGGCTAGCAAGCCTCGCTCTTTTCCTCGGAGGCTTCCAAGATAAACTTCCGGTCCAGGGTCCGCTCGGTGGAGCAGGACGAGACGTGCTCACGTTTCTTCTTCCAGAAGGTGCACAAAGAGAGCTCTGTGCTCAGCAGCCTGAAGGAAGAAGACAGCTCGACAACGTCATCTCAGGCTGACGTCATGAGGATCAGTAAATCCTTCTATGCCAGACTGTATGACGCGAAGCCGACCGACAGCGCGGCCTCCCAGTCGTTCCTGTCGTCTATCACGGAGGTCTTAGACGACAGAACACGCGAGAGGTTGGACCAGCCGCTATCTCTGGACGAGCTGACCAAGGCCCTCAAGTCCTTTGAAAAGATTAAAACTCCCGGAAGCGACGGCTTACCGGTCGAGCTCTATTCTGCTCTGTGGGACTCGATTGGCCAGGACCTGCTGGAGGTGTATGTCAGTATGCTTTGGGCAGGTACCATGTGTGAATCCATGAGGAAAGGCATCATCACCCTCATCTACAAGCGGAAGGGGGAGAGGGAGGAACTCAAAAATTGGAAACCGATCACACTGTTGAATGCAATTTACAACATTCTGTCAAAGGTAATCACCAACCAGGTCAGGTCTGCTCTGGGGTTGGTGATTCACCCTGACCAAACCTGTGAGACCCTTTATGCACGCCCAGACACTCAGCCGCACTGCACGCTGCCCTCGAAGTGGCTGCGGGGGGGAACGAGACTGTCACACACCTCCTTCTGGAATGTGCCTATGCAGAAGAAGTCTGGAGGGGAATGCAGTGGTGTTTGTCGAGGTTCGTCCCGAGCAGCGCCGTGACGCGGGACTCCGTGCTCTACGGCCTGTTCCCCGGGACGCACACCGAGACGAACATCAACTGTGCCTGGAGGATCATCAACTCGGTGAAGGACGCTCTCTGGATGGGCCGAAACCCGGTGATCTTCCAGCTGAAGGAGTTGACCCCGACTGAGTGTTGCAGACTGGCACATTCCAAGGTCCAGGACTACGTGTTGGGGGACGTGCTGAAGCTTGGGGCAGCTGCTGCCAAGGTGCGGTGGGGAAAGACCACCGTGTAACATCTGCCTGCCTAAAGAAGAACAGGGGGCCCATGCAGTCATTTGGGCTCTGCTGGCCCCTCAGCTCAATATGTAACGGCACAGAGCTGTATATATGAATGAGTACTCTGTCTCTGTATACCAGGAAATGGAATGTTTACGGATGTATGGCAGGACCAATTGTACAGAGCATCAAAATATTTTATGAATAAAGTATATTTTTGAAATTAAATGAAAGTTTGTCGATATTAGTCGACAGCTCCTTTGTCTCTGAACAGGGGAAGTGAACCTGACATTTTAAACATAGCCCAATTCCAACCTGGTGGCCAGCCCTGCCCCAGCCAATCAGACCAGAGAAAGGCTGGATTGGGGGATGTCAGTGTTGGACTGGGGTGTACAAAGTTAAAACCCACACAACCCCAGGTTAGAGTCTAACAGGTGTAATTGGAAGCACTAGCTTTCAGAGCGCTGCTCCTTTATCAGGTGCTGGACGACTGCGGAGGGTGGCCCCAATTCTGATCTAATGCCTGCGGCCAATTGACTTCAGCTCCCACTGACTTGGCCTGGGGAGGTCGTCGGGGTCAGCTCCTCAATTCATCACCAACATTTTCCCGAATTTGGCAGCCGGCTCCTGCGGCAATTCGGAAGCTGAACACCCACAGACTTGGCCTGGGGAGGGAGTTGGCTCGGCTCCCAAATTGATCCCCTAAACTTGAAACAATTTGGCCCACGCGTGATCCAACTTCAGCCAGGACTTGTGTCCCGATCCTGACCCAGCCAGGGGGAAAGACGGTCAGGCAGAGAAAGTATGGCAAGGTCGGTGGAGAGATTGGCGGTTAAGTTTTGGCTTTAATCTGAAGCAATCCCCAGATGGTGGGACATTGGCAGGGGCCCTGCTGTTTTGTCTGTCTGTCTTGTGTTGGTCCTGGATTGTCCCGTCTGTTTGTCCTGCTTGTTTCTGTGGTTGTCAGTGCTGCAGGCTGTTCTCTATTCCCAGCTCCAACCAGAGATCCAGGAGGCTGTGGGATCCCAAGCCTCAGGAGAAGGACCACCCCGGGAACAAGTCGAACTTGTCCTGCTGAGGCAGTGGTCCGCGGACACTGACTCTCCCAAGGAAGTACCAAGTACCAGGGGAACCACTGACGCTGGGAGAGGAAGGTGGGAAATATCCTGTTTACACAGGTCACCAGCCAGGATTGTTTGGGAGCAGAATAGGGAAAGTAGGGACAGTGACCCTCGGGGCCTGAGTTTAGAAATGTTTAAGGAAGTGTTCAGCACCACCCCCCCAAACTTAAAATCACAGAATCCCAAAAACTGTTTAAACAAACCAGGGCCCCTCCCAGCCCCTTTCCCTCAGTACCCCACACTGAGCTTATTGCTGAGGAACATGATCCTGGGGGGGTTGGATGAGCTGCACAGGGCAGGCAACATAGAGAGAGAGAGAGACAGAGAGAGCGAGAGAGAGAGCAAGAGACAGACAGAGAGAGAGGGACACAGAGAGAGACAGAGAGGGAGGGAGAGAGAGAGAGACAGAGAGAGAGCGAGAGACAGACAGAGAGAAAAGGACAGAGAGAGGGACACAGAGGGAGAGGGACAGTGACAGAGAGAGAGAGAGGGACAGAGAGAGTGAGAGAGAGGGAGGGACAGAGACAGAGAGAGAGAGACAGAGAGAGGGAAAGAGAAACAGACAGACAGAAAAAGAGAGACAGTGACAGAGAGAGACAGAGACAGTGACAGAGAGCGAGAGAGAAAGGGACAGAGAGAGAGAGACAGAGAGAGAGAGACAGACAGAGATGGAGACAGAGAGAGAGTCAGGGAGAGAGAGAGACAGTGACAGAGAGAGAGACAGAGAGGGACACACACAGACAGAGGGAGAGAGAGAGAGAGACAGACAGAGAGAGAGAGGGACAGAGAGAGAGAGACAGTCCGGCAGCCTGTACACAATTCATGTTAGTACTCACAGGGTCCTGGTGCCCAGATGCACCTATACACTGAACCTTGGAGAAACCTTGACTCTTTGTGTCCAGCCTTGCATACACATTTACTTGCTGGGGATTGAATGTCTGTTTCAATCTCTGCAGCTCAAGATCCAGAGATGACTTGATTTATTTGGCATTTGGTGATCGATGATGGTTTTTCTTTTAAGGAACCATTGGTGCTTATGAACTGAAAGTTGTGCCTAAGTTTTATTAATAAGGTATTAACGCTCCCACCCTTCTGACACACCTTGATGCCCCACTGACACTCTCGAACTAGTCAAAGAATTGACTAAAGTGGGTTAAAGTAGTCGCACTAGACAAATTGGCATCAGACTACACACTGCTTCTCTGTCAGAGTTTTCGGCAGGATGTTTATTTAAAAAATAATACATTAATATTCAATACAGTGTAAGTAACATTTCAGCATCCTGCACTGAGGTACAGAGTGACTCTGCACAAGAATAAAGGTGAACTTTATATGGCTTAATTAAAATACAAAAGAACATTGTAAAACTGCATCTGAAGACGGTTCTAAATCTCTCAAACCACCAAATGGCTTTCAGAAAATGATACTGACATCATTACAGTTTGTTCCGGGCCCCACATAATGTGAGACCTGCTGCATCTCAGCAGGGAGTAGGGAGTTACCCCATGGTGGGGCAACTATCTGAGCCTGTCAACTTCAGCGTTGGACCTGTCACTGTCCCCGATGCTGTAATCATTTCTGCTTCATGCCCAGCGGCCCTCCTGGGTGGGCAGACGTTGTGTGAGATGGATGCCAGCACCAACTGCTCCCCTCAGGGTCTCCTGCTGGAAATCCCGGATACACACAGTATTCCATGCTGCAGGCAACGATATCCCCCAGCCCTGGAACCTCCGACCCTGCCAGCTCCCGCTGTGCCTGCTCGGGCTCACACACACTTAGAGTCGCCCTCAGTTGGACCAGGGTTGGGCTTTCTCTTTTATAAGTGTAACCCCTCCCCTCTGCATCCCTTAGTCAGGCCCCGTTTCCCCTCCCCCCGGTACAGGTTGCCCAACTTGGACAGGATGAGGCTTGTGTACGCTGCCCTCCTGCAACACTCCAGGCCTCTTTTACCACCCAAGCCCCAGGCACTGTCCCTTCCTACAAAAACCCCCTGTTGCTAGTGGAGCTTCCAGCAGCACTGTGGGCACAGCACCCCAGCCATGCAGGTCAAGGTGAGGTCTGCCGCACCACACACACTGTCACACTCAAACAGGGAGCCATCCTGCCATCTCTACAGCAATACCCACTGTCCCCGGCAGCAATAGAAGGGATCAAGCTGGTGGTTGACTCCCTCCTACAACAGGGTGTCCTTGTGCCAACAAGCAATCCCTGTAATACACCCATCCTACCCATCCCCAATCCCGGGAGGCCAGGAATGTGATGTTTTCTCCAGGATCTGAGGGCTGTCAATGCAATTGTGATTCCCTGCTCCCCAGTGGTCCCAGACACTAACACCATACTCACCAGCATCCCTGCTTCCTCCACCTGTTTTTCTGTAACTGACCTCTGCACAACCCTTTTCTCCATCAAACTGTCCCCTGAAAGCCAGTACCTTTTCCCTTTTACATACAGCGGCTGCCAGTACACATGGAGCAGGCCTCCCCAGGGTTACACGGAGAGCCACATAGTCTATGTCACTGCAGCACACTGTACCCTCTCTACTTTACACCTGCCATGCAGCAGCACCCTCCTGCAATACACAGACGACCTGTTACTGGCCTCCACCTCCACTGAATCATGGATACAGGACGCTCTGCTGTCTGGCAAAGGGTGGACACAGGGTCTCCATGGAGAAAATGCAACTCTGCCAATACCCAGTCCAGTACTTGGGGTACAAACTCTCACATGGCCTCAGGGCATGATCTAGAGAGAGAGAGAGAGAGAGAGTCATGACCATCACCCAGCTTCCCCTGCCAGTCACAAGAGCTCACCTGCAGACTTTCCTGGGGATGGGGAATTCTTGCAGGCACTGGATCCCAGACCACCGTGCCATTGATGAACCCCTGTGTGAGACATCCTCACCAAAGCAGCCAGCGAAAGTGACCTGGACATCAAAGTTGGAACAGGCATTCACTGAACTAAAACAGCCCTGGGGGGTCCCAGACTACTCTCAGCCCTTATACCTGTACGTCAACAAATCTGAGGGGTGTGCATCCAGCATTTTAACACAGCTCCCTGGGGATCCCCAGCGCCCTGTTGCTTTTGACTCTGTACACTTACTGCCTGTTGTGTGGGGAGTGCTGGCGTGTCTGTGAGCTGTGGCAGCAGCCGTGGGGACAGGCGAGAAGGGTACCCATCCCCCCCATTGTGCTGGGTCACCCATGCAGTGTTTGGGTTCCCCATTCGATCTCCCTGCTGCTCAATTCTGAAGCAACCCAACGTTTCACTGCCACCTGGAGAACTAGCTATGAGGTCGCTTTACTGTCTAAAGCCAACCTGTCCCTACAATGTACCCCTGCTCTGAACCCCACCACCCTGCTCCCACTTACTCAGAACATAATTGCGGACGACCACAACTGTTTAGACCTTGTTCACACCTCTAGACAATCCTGACCTCATACTCTATACAGATGGCTCATCCTTCAGGCCCTCAGACACTGCACCCTGGCAGGGTATGCTGTCTGTTTCTCTTTCACAGCCCTAGAGTCGGCTGCACTGCCAGATGGCACATCTGCACAGGCTGTGGAGCTGTTTGTGGTCACTAGGGCTTGCATCATTGCAAAAGGTCCCACAGCAAACATTGAGACTGACTCTAGATATGCCTTCAGAGTCGTCCATGAATTTAGCCCACTTTGGAAACAGAGAGGCTTCATCACGTCAGCAGGGAGGCCACTACGACACGCTGCGCTGACCTCTAACCTCCGAGAAGCGGTCCTCTTACCCTCCACCCTAGCCACTATAAAATGAGCTGCCCATACCTCTGCCACTGACCGTGTCACCCTGGGGAATCCCTCAGCTGACCCAGCAGCCTGGGAGCCCGCACTGCCCCCCACCACTCACCCCCTGCCCACCCCAGAATAGGGAAGGCCCCAGTATTGCCTGACCCTATGGAGACAGTGCGAGCTGCCCAACAGGCTTCTCCACCGCAAGGAAAAGAGAGTTGGGCCCCACATTGGGACCACACAGTCTCCTTCCCTACAGCTGCTCGGACACCCTGATGGCCACATCATTGCCCCAAGAGCCCACCTACACTCACTGACCCTCGCAGCCCATGGCATTGGCCACATGGACAAGAGGGGCATGATGCACACTTTAACGCAGTCCTGGTATGTACCGGGAGTTGCTGTCACTGCCCTGCTAGATTATGTTCAGGCTCTGAGCAGGAGCATTAGTGTTACACACACCCAGGTCAGAGGTTGTAGCAAAACATTGCCAGGGTGGAGTGGATCTTTGAGAATGCTGGCAGCCTTTCCTTGACAGTGGGCCTGGTAGATGGATTCTATAGATGGGAGTTTGCCCTTTGTGATTGTCTGGGCTGAGTTCACCACTCTCTGTAACCGTCTCCGATCTTGAATGGTACAGTTACCATACCAGGTAGTGATACATCCAGCCAGAATGCTCTCGATGGTGCACCTATAAAAATTGGCAAGGGTATTCGCCGTCATGCCCAATTCCCTCAGCTGCCTGAGGAAGAAGAGACATTGTTGGGCCTTTGTAACCAGTGCGTTCACATGAAGAGTCCAAGAAAGCTTGTTGTGGATGACCACTCCCAGGAGCTTGACACTCTCCACCCGTCCCACCTCTGTGCTGTTAATGTGTAGGGGGGCATGAGGAACATCCCACCGAAAGTCAACAATGAGTTCCTTGGTTTTGCCGGCATTGAGAGCTCGGTTGTTCTCAGGGCACCATTTCTCAAGGTCTTCCACCTCCCTGTCTGTGACCAATTTTGTCGCCATCTGAGATTCAATCGACTGTGGTGATGTGATCAGCAAATTTGTAAATGGCATTAGTCTGGTATTTGGCGATGCAGCCATGGGTATACAGTGAGTACAGTAGGGGGCTGAGTACGCAACCCCTGGGGGGGTCTCCAGTGTTGGGTGTTAGTGAGGATGAAATATTGTCCTCAGTCTTCACTGATTGTCACCTGTGGGTCAGGAAAGTGAGGATCCAGTTGCAGAGAGTGGGGCTCAGTCTGAGATCACTAAGTTTAGTAATCAGTCTCGAGGGAATAATAGTATTGAAGGCTGAACTGTACTCAATGAGTAGGAGTCTTACATCGCTGTTCTTGGTGTCAAGATGTTCCAGGGAGGAGTGAGGGGCAAGTAATGTGGCACCTGACGTGGATCTGTTGGTCCGAGAGGCAAATTAGAGTGGGTCAAAGAGTAGTGGGGAGGCTGGTGTTGATGAATGCAATGACCAGCCTTTCAAAGCATTTCCTGACCTCCAAAGTTGGGGCCACAGGGCGGTAGTCATTGAGACATGCTGCACCAGCCTTCTTAGGCACAGGGATGGTGTTGGCCCTCTTGAAGCAGGCAGGGACAGTGGCCAGCTGCAGGGAGAGCTGGAAGATGTCGGCCTGGTACTCCATCTGGTCCCATCTCTCTCCTTGGATTCACACGAAGGAAAACTGATCTGACCTCTGATGCAGTGACTGTTGGGATAGGGTCATTAGGACTTGTCGGAATAGGTGTGACCTCTCCACTGAAATTCTGCTCAAAGCGAGCACAGAAGGTGTTGAGATGATCTGGGAGGGATATGTCATCGTCTGCTATCTTGTCCCTTTTTAAAGAAAATACAGCTCTTTTGGGATTCTGAAAACAACATTGGCCAATTGAATGGCCTGCTGGGAAATCTGGATAACTGAAGTTGGATCAGGCCAGACCAACAGGTATTCACACCTGTTCCCCTGATTGATGATATGGAACAGGTTTTAATAGGACAGTGGGAACTGCGGGATGAAGGCAGGAAGCTTGCAGCATTCACTTGGATCAAGTCAGACAGATATACAGGCCATTCAACCTGATTGATTGAATAGGTGTTGACAGGACAATGCTGCAAGGTTTCGGGTGGGACAGTAGATCTGAGTTTCAGTCGAACTGCTATTGAGACAGTTTGGCTCCTCGGGTCCACTCAGTCAATAGGGAAATTACAATATCCAACACTGTCTTCTGTAACAGTCTTCCCGAGGTAGAATGTCAATTAACAGCAAGTAACTAATTTATGCTAATTACATTCTTACATCAAACCGTTGCTGCCCAACAGCACTCGGAGGTGACCCAGATAACTAGTTCAAAGGCCAGTCCTGATGAAGGGTTCGACCCAAAACATTGACTTTTCCAGCTCCTGATGCTGCCTGGCTTGCTGTGTTCTTCCAGCCTCCTGTCAAATAAAGCAACTCAGATCAGACGGGGTACCTCACACACTCCAGAGAGAACATTAGCATCAGAAACCTTGGGAGCAGGAGGAACAGCCTGATCTTCAGTTTGTCCCACTATAATCGGGGTAGGACAAACCTCTTTATCACCCTCTGAAAATGCAATCTTGCACAAATAAGAGATGCCTTTTGGTTGTTTGTTGATTAGAGTAAAACTCCAATGTTTATTAGTCTCTTTGATATGCTACTGTACCCTGCATTTGTGATAATATATAGATATATATATGAATAGAGTCCCTAGATTATGGAAACAGGCCCTTCGGCCCAACCAGTTCACACCGGCTCTCCGGACAGTAACCCACCTTGACCCATTTCCCACTGACTAATGCACCTAACACTCTGGGCAATTTAGCACGGCCGATTCACCTGACCTGCACATCTTTGGATTGTGTGGGGAAACCGGAGCACCCGGAGGAAACCCACTCAGACACAGGGAGAATGTGCAAACTCCACACAGACAGTTGTCCAAGGCTGGATTTGAACCTGGGACTCTGGTGCTGTGAGGCAGCCGTGCTAACCACTGAGCCACCATATCTATGTAAAGACATTTTAATGAATAAATGATAATATTAAAAATTAAAAATTATCTTGCGCTCTCAAAGCCAGAGGGCACAGGCATTAAAGAACTGTAAAGTTGCTCTGGAAATGAGAAGGACAAATGGGTTTTATAGAGGTGCTATATGGGAGTAGCATGGCAGCTCAGTGGTTAGCACCGCTCCCTCACAGCACCAGGGACACAGGTTTGATTCCAGCCTCGGGCGACTGTGTGTAGTTTGCACATTCTCCCCATGTCTGTGCGGGTTTCCTCCGGGTGCTCTGGTTTCCTCCCACAATCCAAAGGTGAGCAGGTTAAGTGAATTGGCAGTGCTAAAATTGCCTGTAGTGTTGGGTGCATCAGAGGGGAAATGGTTCTGGGTGGATTACTCTTCCAAGGGTCTGTGTGGGCTTGTTGGGCTGAAGGGCCTGTTTCCACTCTGTAGGGAATCTAATCTTGTACTTCAACCATAATAACCACGTGTCATTATTGGTATAAGTGATCAAGTAAATCAAAGACATATATGAAAGTAATATTTAGATTTGAATCACAGGCGACTGTTTTTCGAAACAACAGAGGGTGTTGGAAACGTGGAATGTACATCCAGAAAAGGTGGTGCTCTCAGTTTAATGTCACATCCAAACAGCGTTGAGAAATATTGACTTGTTCCTGACACCTTTCACCTTAACGGTGAGGTCTCCTGAAGTGATTGATTTGCAAGGTGGAACACAGAGGGGGGAAGATTGCAAAGCTGCAGTTTCACAAAAGAAGATTTGTTCAATTTGTAGGGATTAGGAAAAAGGGATTTCAAAATATCTTTCAAGTTTCACCAGCAAAGCTTAACAATTGCTTTTATTCGCGTTCACCTCACATTGTAAACAGTGTTTGGTAACAGAGTGCTTCAAGTGTATGAGAGATTTCTGGGGATTTGTTTTGGTGAAAGAGGAGACAGTCAGAAGGGGGCGGGGCGGAGCATTTCCGTTTAAGGCCGAAATGCAAATGAGCGCAGCTTTTCAGGTCGCCCAGTGAGTGTCATATTCAGTGAAACCTGATCCTTTCTGGATGTTCTGTGATCCCGGTGAGAAATTGCACTGTTCCACAGACAGGGAACCTTAGAGAGGTGTGTTTCCGATTTTCGAAAACGCAGTCAGTGTGAGTGTGAGAGGTATGGGCTGTTGTTGGGTTTGAGCGAGTGAGAGTATTGAGCATACTTACCTGGCAGGGGAGATACCATGATCACCAAGGTGGTTCTCCCAGGACGAGGCTATCCCATTGCACTTCGGGTGTGCTGACGCCTGCGATGTCCCCAAATGCGGGATACTCGACTGCAAAATTTGTGGTAGTGGGGGACTGCGTTCGCGCTCTCCCCTGGTTTACAATCAAAAAGCAGATCAATCAACAGAGGGCGCTCACTTATACTTCATCAACTCCATCATTCTGTTTCACCCAAATCGACAGAACATTTTTTAAATTTCAAAATATGTGCATATCCTAACATTACGAAGAACAGATTGAAATAATTGAATTTACAGTTGTCCTATTTACAGTTCCCTTTATTAACCATCCAGTCTCTTATTATTTAGCGGTGGCTTTAGCGGAACCCACCTACTGACCGGGTGCCCTGTTAAATGATTGCAAAGGAACCTTCTTTAATCCCCAGTTTATGGGGTTACCATTGTCCATTTGACTGTCCTGTCTCTGGGGTAGCTGTCTGCATCCCCATGGTGAGCACGAACTGCTGGACCTTTGCTGAGCTGAGGTAGCTATCCAGCTCCTCACTGGGGTCATTTACCCGCTCTGGTGTCATTGAGCCAAGGCAAGGGTCCGCACCGTCCAGTTCTGTGTCTGACAATGGGACTGTCAGAGGATCACAGCTTTCAGTTCCCTGTAGTTGTGGGGTACGCCCTGGTTCTCACTGGGTGGAGGGTGGACTTCGGGGGATCCGTTGTTTCCTGGTTGGGAGGAATTGCCCTCCTCTTTATCTACGGTGCTTTGTCACCAAGGGCTCTGGCCCGAAACGTCGAATTTCCTATTCCTTGGATGCTGCCTAACCTGCTGTGCTTTAACCAGCAACACATTTTCAGCTCATCTGCAAATTTACTAACATTCACATCCAAATAATTTATGTAAATGACGAAAAGTAGTGGACCCAGCACCAATCCTTGAAGCATTCCACTGGTGTGTGGCCTCCAGTGTGAAAAGCAACTCTCCACTCCCATCCTTGTCTTCTACCTTTGAGCCAGTTCTATATCCAAATGGCAGGTTCTCCTGCATTGTTTTGGCCTCAGCCACTTCCAGTGGTAGTGAATTCCACAACCTCCCCATTCTCTGTGTGAAGGCATTTCTCCTCTTCTCAGTCCTCAGTGTATACAAGAAAATGTTCTGATTCAGTATGTGGATGTACCTGCCAGAGAAGGTGCAAAACTTGGACCAACTCCTGGGAAATAAGGCCGGGCAAGTGACTGAGGTGTCAGTGGTGGAACACTTTGGAGCCAGTGACCATAATTCTATTTGTTTTAAAATAGTGATAGAAAAGGATAGACCAGATCTAAAATTTAAAGTTCTAAATTGGAGGGAGGTCAATTTTAACGGTATTAGGCAAGTCCTTTCAAAACTTGATTGGGAGCGGATATTCGCAGGTAAAGGGACGGCTGGAAAATGGGAAGCCTTCAAAAATGAGATAGGAGAGTCCAGAGAATGTATGTTCCGGTCAGTGTGATGGACAAGGCTGGTAGGTGTAGGGAATGCTGGATGACTCGAGAAATTGAGATTTTGGTGAAGAAAAAGAAGGAAGCATATGTCAGGTATAGGCAGCAGTAATCGAGTGAATCCTTAGTCGAGTATAAAGGCAGTAGGAGTAGACTTAAGAAGGAAATCAGGAGGGCAAAAAGGAGACATGAGATAACTTTGTAAATAGGGTTAAGGAAAATCCAACGAGATTTTACAAATACATTAAGGAGAAAAGGGTAACTAGGGAGAGAATAAGGCCCCTAAAAGATCAGTCAGGCAGGAGATGGGGGAGATACTAAATGAATATTTTGCATCAATGTTTACTGTGGGGAAGAACTTGGAAGATATTCCAACCTCAGGTGACTGTCTGCGTGGAGTTTGCACATTCTCCCCGTGTCTGCGTGGATTTTGTCCAGGTGCTCCGGTTTCCTCCCACAGTCCAAAGATGTGCAGTTCAGGGTGAATTGGCCATGCTTAATAAAAAATTGTCAATTAGGTGCATTAGCCAGAGGGAAAAGGGGTTTGGGTGGGTTACTCTTTGGAGTTTTGGTGTGGACCTGTTGGGGTGAAGGGCCTGTTTCCACACTGTAGAGAATCTAATCATATAGAATATGGTGAGATTGATGTAACATCTTGGAAAATGTCCATATTACGGAGGAGGAGGTGTGGGATATCTCAGAATGCATGATGGCAGATAAATCCCTGGGACCTAATCAGGTGTAACCGAGAGTTCTGTGGGAAGCTAGGGAAGTGATTGCTGGGCCCCTTGCTGAGATATTTGGATCATCGACAGCCACAAGTGAGGTGCCGGAGGACTGGTGGTTGGCTAACATGGTTCTACTGTTTAAAAATGGTGTTAAGGAAAAGCCAGGGAAATACAGACCAGTGAACCCGGTGTTGGTGTGAGCAAGTTACTGGGGGGGAATTCCTGAGGGACGGGATTTACTTGTATTTGGAAAAAGAAGGATTGATTAGGGATAGTCAACATGGCTTTGTGCATCGAAAATCATGTCTCATGGACGTGTTTCAGTTTTTGAAGAAGTCACCAAGAGGGTTGATGAGGGCAGAGCAGTGGACATGATCTATATGGACTTCAGTAAGGCATTCAACAAGGTTTCTCATGGTTGACAAGGTGAGATCATATGGCATACAGGGACAACGAGCCATTTGGATACACATTTGGTGGCTCAAAGATAGAAGACAGAGGGTGATGGGAGAGGGTTGCCTTTCAGACTGGAGGCCTGTGACCAGTGGTGTGCCACAAAGATCATTGCTGGGGCCACTGCTTTTCATCACACATATAAATGATTTGGATGTGAACATAGGAGGTATGTTAGTAAATTTGCAGATGCCACCAGAATTGGAGGTGCAGTGGTTACCTCAGAGTACAATGGGACCTTGATCAGATGGGTCAGTTGGCTGAGGAGTGACACATAGAGTTTAATTTAGATCAATGTGAGGTGCTGCATTTTGGAAAGGCAAATCAGGGCAGGAGTGATACACTTGGGGAAAGAGACCTTGGAGCGCAGGTTTATAGTTCCTTGAACGTGGAGTTGCAGGTAGATATTTTAGTGAAGAAGGCATTTGGTATGCTTTCCTTAATTGGGTAGTGCATTGAGTAATGGAGTTGGGATGTCATGTTGAGGCTGTACAGGCCATTGGTGAGGCGACTTTTGGAATAATGTCTGCAATTCCGGTCTCCCTCCTATCGGAAAAATATTGTTCAACTTGAAAGAGTTCAGATAAGATTTACAAGGATGTTACCAGTGTTGGAGGATTTGAGCTATAGGGAGACACTAAATAGGCTGGGGCTGTTTTCCCAGGAGCGTTAGAGGCTGAGGGGTGACCTTATAGTGGTTTATAAAGTCATGAGGGGCATGGATAGGGTAAATATGGTCTTTTCCCTAGGTTGGGGGGAGGGGGGGGGGGCTCCATAACGAGAGGGCATCGGTTTAGTGTGAGAGGGGAAAGATTTAAAAGGGATCTCAGGGGTAATTTTTTTCATGTACAGTAGACGGTGGTGAGTGTATGGAATGAGCTGCCAGAGGAAGTGGTGCAGGCTGGTACAATTCCAGCATTTAAAAGGCATCTGGATGGGTATATGAATATGATGGGTTTAGAGGGATATGGGCCAGTGCTGGCAAATGGGACTCAATTAATTCAGGATATCTGTCCGACATGGATGAGTTATACCTAAATGTCTGTTTCCGTACTGCACACCTGTATGACTCTCTGACTCGAAATGACCTGCCCTGCATCCTTTAACTGTGATTCCCTTGCCCTGGACTCCCTGGTCATTGGGAACATCTAGTCCGGGTTTAATTTCGTCGATTTCTACAAAATCCCCATTTGATCTTTGATACTCTGGTGAATGTAGTCAGAACATAGAACTTAGAAAAATACAGGCAGTCCAGGCCCTTCGGCCCTCGATGTTGTGCCGACCCAAGCCCATCTAACCTACACCAGCCCACTATCCTCCATATGCCTATCCAATGCCCGTTTAAATGCCCATAAAGAGGGAGAGTCCACCACTGCTACTGGCAGGGCATTCCATGAACTCACAATTCGCTGAGTAAAGAATCTACCCCTAACATCTGTCCTATACCTACCACCCCATAATTTAAAGCTATGCCTCCTCGTAATACCTGACTCCATACGTGGAAAAAGGTTCTCATGGTCAACCCTATCTAAACCCCTAATCATCTTGTACACCTCTATCAAGTCACCCCTAAACCTTCTTTTCTCCAATGAAAACAGCCCCAAGTGCCTCAGCCTTTCCTCAGTCAGGGCAGATCATTGTTTGAAAAAAAACAAGATGGCGGCCACACAGTAGGTCTGAGTCTGCTGAGCTCTACCCAGGACCCAGGCAAGGTGGGGGGTGCCTACCCTCCCCTCGCTTTCTCCAAAAAGCAGCCTTTTCCCAGAAGCTTTGGTCATTCTGCTCCATACTTTAGCAGTTTGACACTTTTTTAAATAACCAAAGGTAAAGGATCATGGCGTTCGCAACAGGCAGGGACCCCTCCATCTCCGCAGCGACAGATGTGTCTATGGCCAACCCCGGGGTGGGCCTACCTGCAGAGGTGAGCCTGATCTCGGAGTTTGTTAAGCTCCGAGAGAAGATCGACGCGTTGATCGAAGAGACCCCGGACCAGGTGAGAGTCCACCTCGGTCACGCTGCAGAACATCGAGATGGTTGGAAAGATATTCGGTTGCTGGGCCTTCCCGAATGGGAGGAGGAAGGCCGGCTTGTTGGTTTTTTGGAGCAATGGCTCCCACAGCTATTGGAACTGGAGTCGGAACTAGGCCGGGTACGGGTCGAGCGAGCGTACCGGGTTGCTGTGCGCAGGGCTGGGTCTAACCAGCACCTCCCTGCCCAGTCCAAGTTCAACTCCAGCACAATCGGGAAAACCAAATGCTGCCGGGAGCCTCCAGAGTTCTGGGGAAGGGTCCCCAAGCCTTGGTATACAAGGGATCCAAAATAATACTGGTCCAGTACTTCTGTCCAGTTGTGGTTCACAAGAGGAAGCCATTTGACGAGGTAAAGAAGCGTCTGAGAGATTTAAATATTCAATATTCCATGCGATACCCGGCAATGCTGCGCTTTAGTGATGGAGGGTCTGTGTATAACTTCGGATCACCGGAGAAAGTAAAAGAATTTTTGGATGCTCTCAAATAGACTGACAGACTCGAACTATATGGGTAATGACTTTATTTTACTGCTTTTTTTCTCTCCTCTTTCCCCTTTTTCCCTTTTCTATCTCTTCTCGGGGGGTGGGGAGGGGTCTTTCTTCCGACAGTAGCTCCCTCAGTGTATCCAATTATTGGGGTATGTTACTGAGTCGTGTTTTGTTCCTTCATATTTGTTTGTAATTTGCAACATTTTATTTTATGTTGCTGTTTTGTTCAGAGTGCCTCGGTAATAATATAGAGGTGGGGGGGGGGGGGGGGGGGGGGGAGGTGGGTTGGTCACCCACTTCTAACTCTTGTATTATAAGACACTGGCATTTGTTTACCTTACTTTGTAATGTTTGGGCCAAGGGTATGGCTGTAGCTGGGAGGTGTTATGGTGGGATTACTGGAAGGTAGGAGTGCCCCTGTGGACAAGGGGGAAAGTCTCCTTTTAATTATGTCTTATGTTATCTTTTTTTAAGGAGTAGTTTTCAGCTGTTTTGATGTAGTTGTTTTAAAGGTTGTTTTATTATGTCTCTCCTCAATGCCTTTTGGGTGGGGTTCTTCCTCCTGAGGGTAGAGATTTTACTTTTTATTCTAACCCACACAAGTGCCATACCAGAATCAATATGTTTTTTGTCCCCTCGACCTTTCTGAATTTGATATTGCCTTGTAAGATAGGGAATAGAACTATGTCTGACCACGTAGCAGTGTATATGGATGTCAAGACTAGTGATGACAAGATGGCTTCCCGACATTGGCGCATGGACCCTTTCCTATTGAAGGATAGTAAGCTCATAGAATATTTCTTGCAGGAATTTAAAACTTTCTGGGATATCAACTCAGGTACGGCCAGTAACCCATCGGGAATTTGGGAGACTGCTGAGGCAAATGCGCGCGGCTGGATTATCTCATATTCTGCGACCTGGAAAAGACAAAATGGAGAACAACAGGGTCTGCCTGAGGCTTGCCTGAAGGCAGATGAGTCAGCGTTTGTCAATAGGCCGCCCAGTACTAAAGTACAGAGGATTACAGATCTCAGGCCTACCTTGAAAACCACACTTACTCAAGCAGCAGAGAGGGAGAGACTGTTTGTGAAGCAGAGACTATTTGAGCATGGTGAGAAGCCGGGCCGGTATCCAGCGTACCGTGCCAGAGAGAAAAAGGCTCCCCAATCCATGACGTCTATTAGAGAGATTGCTGGTACCCGGACTTATGACCCTAATGCAGCTTTTAGAAAGTTCTATTTCGAATTGTACAAGTCGGAGGGCCGTGAGGATAGAATGAAGAAGGTGGAGTCTTTTTTATAAAAAATCTGTCCCTCTCGGGCCTAACCTTGGAGCAGGTGTTGCTTTTGAACGCCCCTCTGACAACCCAGGAATTACAGGAGGTGGTGAGGGAACTCCAGAGTGGTGAAGCGCCCGGACCAGATGGATTCCAGGCTGAGTTCTATAAAGAATTTATAGACAAATTGTCCGGACCACTTACAGATATGTACAGTTATTTGTATAGTCAGGGGAGCCTCCCACCGTCTTTGAGAGAAGCAATTATCTCTCTCATTCTTAAGAAGAAAAAGTTCCAGATGACTGGACTTCATACAGACCTGTATCCTTATTGAATGTGGACCTTAAAATTCTCTCAAAAATGTTGGCATTAAGTTTGGAGACGGTTTTGCTATTTATTATAAAAGAGGATCAGATGGGGTTTATTAAGGGTCACAAACCAACTAATAACATCAGAAGAGCGCTAAACATGGTACAGGGCTGCCAGCAGGGAGTGATACTGGGATTAGTCATCTCCCTAGATACAGAGAAGGCATTTGATCGGATAGAATGGCCATATCTCTTTTATACTTCGGAACGGTTTGGGATTTGAGAGGTCTTTACCAAGTGGGTCACAGTATTATATAATGACCCCAAAACAGCGGTGATTACCAATGGTGTAAGATCAGATAGCTTTAGTGTTGGCAGCAGTTGTTGTCAGAGTTGCCCTCTCTCACCACTAACTGTTCACACGAGTGATTGAGCTGCTGGTGGAAGCTATACTTAATATAACAGCCTCGGGGGTAGGATCGGGTAAACATCAAACCACTCTCTATGCAGACAACGTTCTTCTTTTCCTCAATGACCCATTGACATCCGTGTCCCGCTTAATTCAAGTGGTTAACTTATTTGGTATGTTCTCAGGTTACAAAGTTAATTTTATGAAATCAGAGGCGATGCTGCTCGGAGCTTGTACCAGCAGATCCAATTTTCTGGGTGGATCCCGCTTCCCCTTTCGGTGGTCACTGGGAGGCTGTCTGTATTCCGGTATTTTTATTAACCCGGAATTTGGTCAGTTACACACACTTACTGGAGAAAAGAAAGCAGGATCTCCAATGCTGGGAAGATCTCCCCGTATCCTGGCAGGAAGAATAGCTTCGGTCAAGATGAATATTCTCTCACGTTATACCCCATGAGAATGGTCCCTTTGATCTTGCCGAGACAGGGGCTGGGTAAGCTCGATGGTTGGCTCGGCTCCTGTATTTGGAATTATAGACGGCCCCTTATCAAATTAGAAAAATTGCAGCTTCCACAAGTCAGGTGAGGTCTGGATTTTCCAGATTTCAGGAGTTCTCTGTTATCATATGTGGCTGATTGTGGGTCACAAGAGACCCAATCAATCTGGCTGGATATTGAGGCTTCCCAGGCAAAATGTCCCCTCATCAATCTATTATTTATGGATAAGACGAGAGTTATTACAGGTTACTGTAAAAATCGAATTGTATTAAATGGGTGGCACGGTGGCCCAGTGGTTAGCACTGCTGCCTCACAGCGCCAGAGACCCGGGTTCAATTCCCGACTCAGGCGACTGACTGTGTGGAGTTTGCACATTCTCCCCGCGTCTGCGTGGGTTTTTTCCGGGTGCTCCGGTTTCCTCCCACAATCCAAAGATGTGCGGGTCAGGTGAATTGGCCATGTTAAATTGCCGTAGTGTTAGGTAAGGGGTAAATGCAGCGGTATGGGTCTGGGTGGGTGTGCTACGGCGGGTCGGTGTGGACTTGTTGGGCCGAAGGGCCTGTTTCCACACTGTAAGTAATCTAAATACAATCAAAGCTTGGAGGATGTCATGACAGGACGAGGGTAATTTACAAAAAAACTCTCCTGTTACCCCTACAGTGGGAACGTTGGAATTTTAGCCAGGCCTGACTGATGCTGGGTTTAAAATCTGGGAGTCCAGAGGGACCTCCTGTTTGAGAGATCTGTTCGATGGGGACGTCATGATGTCCTTCAAACTGTTGCATCAGAAGCAAGGACCTTTTTCGATATTTTCAAGTACAAGACTTCAGACAAAAAAAGACCACATTGATGATTAATCCATACAAATCAGACACGGAAAGGAAAGTGCTTTGGCCAATGGATGCTCCCTGGGTCAGTCCTCTCTCCCACTCACATGGTAATACGGTATTGAAGGACATGGAACGGTTATATAAAATCTGGAATCAAGAATTAGGGATGGAAATCTCCTTCGAGATAGAACATAGAACATAGAAGAATACAGCGCAGTACAGGCCCTCCGGCCCTCGATGTTGCGCCGATCCAAGCCCACCTAACCTACACTAGCCCACTATCCTCCATATGCCTATCCAATGCCCGTTTAAATGCCCATAAAGAGGGACAGTCCACCACTGTTACTGGCAGGGCATTCCATGAACTCACGACTCGCTGAGTAAAGAATCTACCCCTAACATCTGTCCTATATCTACCACCCCTTAGTTTAAAGCTATGCCCCCTCGTAATATCTGACTCCATACGTGGAAAAAGGTTCTCATGGTCAACCCTATCTAAACCCCTAATCATCTTGTACGCCTCTATCAAGTCACCCCTAAACCTTCTTTTCTCCAATGAAAACAGCCCCAAGTGCCTCAGCCTTTCCTCATACGATCTTCCTACCATACCAGGCAACATCCTGGTAAACCTCCTCTGCACCTGTTCCAGTGCCTCCACATCCTTCCTATAGTATGGCGACCAAAACTGCACACAATACTCCAGATGAGGCCACACCAGAGTCTTATACAACTGCAACATGACCTCAGGACTCCGGAACTCTATTCCTCTACCAATAAAAGCCAGTACGCCATATGCCTTCTTCACAGCACTATTTACCTGGGTGGCAACTTTCAGAGATGTGGAAGGATATCTGGGAAAATGTCAGATCTCCATCTGTCACAGAACTCAGGCTATTCAATAGAAAATACTCCATAGGGCTCATATGGCACCAGACTGATGTGCAAAGTTCAAGGCAGAAGCATCTCCAATGCCCTAAATGTAAAATAGAAGTGGGTACCCTCACTCACTGTTTGTGGACATGCCATAAGCTTTATTCCTGATGAAGGGCGTTTGCCCGAAATGTTGATTTCGCTGCTCCTCGGATGCTGCCTGAACTGCTGTGCTCTTCCAGCACCACTAATCCAGAATCTGATTTCCAGTATCTGCAGTCATTGTTTTGACCTCGTTGATTTTAACCCGACTGCGAATCCTCTTGCAAGGATGTTTGCCTTGAAGAAGTTTTCCTCCTCTCTCTACAAGAATCTCAGGGAGTCCCTCTCCCACTGCAACTCCCAGGTCATTTCCTCTGCCCTGAAGCTCTTCAACCATGTCCTGAAACAGACTCGCTACCACAGCCTCATTTGCTTCCTCAGTGCCTGCCTCCGTAACTGACTCATCCCACATGGACTCCGGACCACCTTTAAACCAGCAGAGTTCGGATTCGAACAGGACAAACAGGACAGGCTACAGATTCAAAAACACCAGCAACAGTTCTCCTTCAAGATCCTCCGCTCCACGCTTGCAGCAATGCGCCGGCACCTAACCTCTCTACAGTCAGCCCTGCCTCAGCTGAGGGCCACACTCTCTCAGAACTGCAAAGGACCCACTCTGTACTACATCCTCAGGAGAAAGATTTATTCCTGATGAAGGGCTTTTGCCCGAAACATCGATTTCGTTGCACTTTGGATGCTGCCTGAACTGCTGTGCACTTCCAGCACCACTAATCCAGAATGCCATAAAATTTGTAGATATTGCGAATGCTTTAGCAAAGATTTTGGGAACGGAGATTTGGGTTGGACCCTGTGTCTCTTTTTTTGGGCTTTCCAAATTTCCCCCCTCTAGATGCATACGGGAAGAAGTGGTTCACTGGCCTTTCCTTTTGTGCTAGGAAAAACATTTCAGTAAGTTGGGTATCTGAAAGTCCTCCAGGACTTTCGAACTGTCATAGGATAGTCCTGGAATATATTCCCCTTGACTTCCTTATGAATATGCTGCACCAAAAAACGGAATTATTTTACCCAACATGGCAGACCTTTCTGAACTACACCAATGCAGATGTATCGGCCAGATGTTCAGGACCTTTGTTTAGCCGTGGGGATGGTGTTTGTTGGTTCGGGGGCCCCTGGGAGGAGGAATCCCGTACAAATATGGGCTTTGTTATGACTTAATATAATTTTATTTTAAATGTGATTTATTTAATTATTTTTTCCTTTTTTTTTGTTATTGTTAGTAATGTACGATACTGTGATTTTCTTTTTATATTGAGTCTTCTTTCCTGTATCCTATTTTGTGTTTTGGTAGTTTGTACAGTAGATTAGTAGTTAGTTTTCTTAATTTTATATGGATGCTGTTATTATATTGTAAAGTGGATACACTATTTTGTATTAATTTTGTAAGAAACAACTCAAATTTTTTCAATATAAATAAATATTTTACAAACTAGCAGGTACGATGGGCTGAATGGCCTCTATACTATCATATAACCGGGGAGGGTCAGGAGAAAATGTGGGGGACAGGTTTTACCCAAAGCTGTCCGGCTTACCTGGGTCTGAAAGGGGCAGATGATTGACCCCACAGATTGTCAGGGGTGGAGGTGGGGGTCGGAGTGGGGCATGTTGGAGATAGAGGGGTGTCTGGGATAGGAAGGAAAGGCGAAAGGAAGAGGGAGGCTGCCTCCCACTCACTGGAAAGTGAAACCCAGGAAGATAAGTCAGATTGGCGAGAGTAGCTGTGGGCGGAGATGTAAAAGCTGAGCATTAGGAAACAGACTGAGAGCCGGAGAGCTCCAGGAGTTCACAGTCTCTGTGTCTGTGTGAGTGTGTGAGAGAGTGTGTGTGAGTGTGTGTGTGTGTGTGAGAGAGAGAGAGAGAGTGTGTGTGTGAGAGAGAGTGTGAGTGTGAGTGTGAGAGAGAGTGAGTGTGAGAGAGAGAGACCACAGCACAGTCTCTCACACACACACACACAGACACAGGGAGAGAGAGGACAGCCCCCAGCCCTGCTCGGCTGCACCTACCCAGAGGGAGTGGGACACTCGGAGCAGACAGCCCTCCCCACCCACAGCCCGGGAGAGCTTCCCCCCCTCCAGCCCCTATGCCTGACTCGGAGAAGGGAGGGGACGGAGCTGGTGTCCGCCTGGCCCCTGTACTCTGCACCGTCCTCCTGACCCTGGGGCTGTCAGTGCCCACCACCGCCCTGCTGGTCATCTACTACCGATGTGGAGCCGAGCCAGAGCGCCCCGAGCAGGTGAGAGAGCGCGGGGGGTGGGGAGCAGCCTGCCGCTGGGATAGGCGCTACACAAATGCAACTCTTCCTCGTTGCTGAGAGGGAAGGTCATTGGATGTTTTGGCGTTTCCCCGTTGAAGCCGGAGCTTTCCTCGTTATAAATTGCTGCCGCTCGGAGTCAGGGCTCAGGAATCTCTGGGGAAATCCCGGGAATGGCACTCAGGACAATTGGGAAGCTGGCTCTCTGAGTGGTCAGCATCTGGGGCATCCCATTGGCCTCAGTGCCCCCTTGGGGAGGGAGGTTGGGGAACCAGGATGGCTGCAAGGACCCCACTCCCACCCAGGGGATGGCCCTTTGAGAAGATCCCAGTCACCACGTGAGGGGCCGAACGTCCTCCATCACTCACCTGTGGGGCTCAGCCATTGGGGGAAGGAGGGAGTTGGTCATGTAGAATGGGGAGGATCAGGAGGGGGACCTGGGGAGAGGGAGACCCCGAAGAGGGGGTCCTTGAGAACCTGGAGACCTGGTCCCAGGCAGCGATGCCCACGTCCCCATGACTGAATGTTGAAGAAGCCCCCTCCTTGTGGGCTGCTATTGCAATGCCCCCTTTTAAATACTTACCCTCCCAGAGTCAACCAGCCTCATCAAAGGGACAGACAGAACTGAGAAAGTGGAGTTTGAGCCAATTGCTTGCTTTTATTGGTCAGTGCATTGAGTGTAGGAGTTGGGAGATCACGTTGTGGCTGTACAGGACATTGGTTCAGCCATTAATGGAATACTGCGTCCAATTCTGGTCTCCCTGCTGTAGGAAGGGTGGTGTGAAACTTGAAAACGTTCAGAAAAGATCTACGAGGATGTGGCTGGGCTTGGAGGGTTGACCTACAGGGAGATGCTGAACACGTTGGGGCTGTTTTCCTTGGAATGTCAGAGGCTGAGTGGGATATTTATAATTGATAGTCACAGGTGAGGTGCTGGAGGTTGGCTAACGTGGTGCCACTGTTTAAGAAGGGTGGTAAGGACAAGCCAGGGAACTATAGACTGGTGATCCTGACCTCGGTGGTGGGCAAGCTGTTGGAGGAAATCTTGAGGGACAGGATATACATGGAATTCGAAAGGCAAGGACTGATTAGGGATAGACAGCAGGGCTTTGTGTATGGGAAATCATGTCTTACAAACTTGATAGAGTTTTTTGAAGAAGTAACAAAGAGGATTGCTGAGGGCAGAGCGGTAGATGTGATCTATTTGGAGTTCAGTAAGATGTTCGAGAAGGTTCCCCATGGGACACTGGTGAGTAAGGTTAGATCTCTCGGATTACATGGAGAAATAGCCATGTGGATACAGAACTGGCTCAAAGGTAGAAGACAGAGGGTGGTGGTGGAGAGTTGTTTTTCAGACTGAAGGCCTGTGACCAGTGGAGTGCCACAAGGATCTGTGCTGGGTCCTCTACTTTTTGTCATTTTACATAAATGACTTGTGTGTGAGCATAAGAGGTACAGTTAGTAAGTTTGCAGATGACACCAAAATTGGAGGTGTCGTGGACAGCGAAGAGGGTTACCTCAGATTACAACAGGATCTTCATCAGATGGGCCGTTGGGCTGAGAAGTGTCAGATGGAGTTTAATTCAGATAAATGTGAGGTGCTGCATTTTGGGAAAGAAAATCAGAACAGGATTGATACACATAATGGTAAGGTCCTAGGGAGTGTTGCTGAACAAAGAGACCTTGGAGTACAGGTTCATAGCTCCTTGAAAGTGGAGTCACAGGTAAATAGGATAGTGAAGAAGGCGTTTGGTATGCTTTTCTTTATTGGTCAGAGTATTGAGTACAGGAGTTGGGAGGTCATGTTGCGGCTGTACAGGACATTGGTTAGGCCATTGTTGGAATATTGTGCGCGATTCTGGTCTCCTTCCTATCAGAAAGATGTTATGAAATTTGAAAGGGTTCAGAAAAGATTTACAAGGATGTTGCCAGGTTTGGAAGATTTGAGCTATAGGGAGAGGCTGAATAGGCTGGGGCTGTTTTCCCTGGAGCGTCGGAGGCTGAAGAGTGACCTTATAGAAGTTTATAAAATCATGAGGGGCATGGATAGGGTAAATAGACAAAGTCTTTTCCCTGGGGTCGGGGAGACCAGAATTAGAGGGCATAGGTTTAGGGTGAGAGGGGAAAGGTGTAAAACAGACCGAAGGGGCAATCTTTTCACGCAGAGGGTGGTACTTGTATGGAATGAGCTGCCAGAGGAAGTGGTGGAGGCTGGTACAATTACAACATTTTAGAGGCATTTGGATGGGTATATGAATAGGAAGGGTTTGGAGGGATATGGGCCGGGTGCTGGCAGGTGGGACTAGATTGGGATATCTGGTCGGCATGGAAGGGTTGGACCGAAGGGTCTGTTTCCATGCTGTACATCTCTATGACTCTATCAGGGACATATATTGACCAGGGTGTGAGGGGTTTCATCTACTGGTCTTCGAAAGACACTGCACTGGGATTACTCCCATGAGGACAAGAGACCACCATCACGGATAGTGGGGGAACTCCTGATGTGAAACAGGACAGATATGACAGTGCGGCACTCCCTCAGTACTGACCCTCTGACAGTGCGGCACTCCCTCAGTACTGACCCTCTGACAGTGTGGCACTCCCTCAGGACTGACCCTCTGACAGTGCGGCACTCCCTCAGTACTGACCCTCTGACAGTGCGGCACTCCCTCAGTACTGACCCTCTGACAGTGTGGCACTCCCTCAGGACTGACCCTCTGACAGTGCGGCACTTCCTCAGTACTGACCCTCTGACAGTGTGACTCTCCCTCAGCACTGACCCTCTGACAGTGCGACTCTCCCTCAGCACTGACCCTCTGACAGTGCGACACTCTCTCAGCGCTGACCCTCTGACACTGTAGCACACCCTCAGTACTGACCCTCTGACAGTGCGGCACTCCCTCAGTACTGACCCTCTGACAGTGCGGCACTCCCTCAGTACTGACCCTCTGACAGTGTGGCACTCCCTCAGGACTGACCCTCTGACAGTGCGGCACTTCCTCAGTACTGACCCTCTGACAGTGCGGCACTCCCTCAGCACTGACCCTCTGACAGTGCGGCACTTCCTCAGTACTGACCCTCTGACAGTGCGGCACTCCCTCAGCACTGACCCTCTGACAGTGCGGCATTTCCTCAGTACTGACCCTCTGACAGTGCGGCACTCCCTCAGCACTGACCCTCTGACAGTGCGGCACTCCCTCAGTACTGACCCTCTGGCAGTGCGGCACTCCCTCAGCACTGACCCACTGACAGTGCGACACTCCCTCAGTACTGACCCTTTGACAGTGTGGCACTCCCTCAGCACTGACCCCCTGACAGTGCGGCACTTCCTCAGTACTGACCCTCTGACAGTGCGGCACTCCCTCAGCACTGACCCTCTGACAGTGCGGCACTTCCTCAGTACTGACCCTCTGCCAGTGCGGCACTCCCTCAGCACTGACCCTCTGACAGTGCGGCACTTCCTCAGTACTGACCCTCTGACAGTGCGGCACTCCCTCAGTACTGACCCTCTGACAGTGCGGCACTCCCTCAGTACTGACCCTCTGACAGTGTGACACTCCCTCAGAACTGACCCTCTGACAGTGTGACTCTCCCTCAGCACTGACCCTCTGACAGTGCGACTCTCCCTCAGCACTGACCCTCTGACAGTGCGACACTCTCTCAGCGCTGACCCTCTGACACTGTAGCACACCCTCAGTACTGACCCTCTGACAGTGTGGCACGCCCTCAGTACTGACCCTCTGACAATGCGGCACTCCCTCAGCACTGACCCTCTGACAGTGCGGCACTGCCTCAGTACTGACCCTCTGACAGTGCGGCACTCCCTCAGTACTGACCCCCTGACAGTGCAGCACTCCCTCAGCACTGACCCTCTGACAGTGCGACACTCCCTCAGTACTGACCCTCTGACAGTGCAGCACTCCCTCAGTACTGACCCTCTGACAGTGCGGCACTCCCTCAGCACTGACCCTCTGACAGTGTGGCACTCCCTCAGCACTGACCCTCTGACAGTGTGGCACTCCCTCAGTGCTGACCCTATGACAGTGTGACACTCCCTCAGTACTGACCCTCTGACAGTGTGGCACTCCCTCAGTACTGATTGTCTGGCAGTTGATGTGGGTTTTCTTTAATATCGACTAAAGGGGAACGGGGAATAATACTTCTCTCTGTTTCCCTCCACAGTTTCAGCACAATGTGTCTCTGAGGGAAGGTGTTTTGGGTAAGTGCTGCATTATTTTGTGTCTGATACTGACTGAAAGAGGGAATCACTGGCTGATTTCATGGGGGAGGGAGGGGCGCTGGTACTGATCCAGATTGGATTGCCGCTCACAAACATGGGCATGGGCAGGATGCGATTCACTCCCAGATTTGGGAAGTGAACACTGGATGTTCCTTCAGTGTCCCTAGGAACCCTGCTGCACTGAGTGACCAAGGTAAAACTTTGACCTGGGTCATTTTCTATGCACACAAAAGGTATGTGTTCGAGCTTCACTTTAGAATTATCCAGCTGCCTGGAGAGCCTATAGTTCTGCTGTGCTTCCTCCATGGCAACACCTCAGCCAATCAGAATTGATTGGCTAACCAATCAGCACCCTTTCTCCTGCAGCATCAATCAGTTTGCATTTGGCACTTTCTGCATCATTCCTGATGAATACAGGGTGAAAGATCTCTCTGACTTGTCTCTATCTTCAACAACGGCTCATTGTGGAATTATGCACGGTGGCTCAGTGGTTAGTCCTGCTGCCTCCCAACACGAGGGACCCAGGTTCGATTCCAGCTTCAGGCGATTGTCCGTGTGGAATTTCCGCATTCTCCCTGTGTCTGCATGGGTTTCCTCGAAAGGTGTGCGGGCGAGGTGGATTGGCCACGTCAACTTGCCCTGTGGTGTTCAAAAATGTGTGGGGTTACGGGGATAGGGAAGAGGCCTGGGTGGGATGGTCTTCAGGGGGTTAGTATGGACCTGATGAGCCAAGTGGCCTGTTTCTGCCCAGTACGGAGCCTATTCTATGTTTCTAACAAGGGTACTTCAAATGATTGGGACAAAAGAATAAACAGAAAACCTCTTCATATCGCCTGTGGGTCTTTTGCTGATCATTTTAATTTTTTACAGACTGGTTGTCAATCAGTTGCCACTGGAGAGAGAGTAAATTTGAAGAAACTACCAAAGTCATTCATGATTTAGAACAGCTTGAGAAAAATCTCCTCACTTCATCTCCCCAGCTCCAGGCTTTAATATGAACGGGTTTGAAGGTGGTTCAGGAAAACGTTGCAGTCGTCCCAGGCTGAAGTGTGATGGGGCAAGCTCAGTTCACATCAAATTAAACAGTTAAAAAACAAACTTCCACAAGCTGACTTCATGGCAAGTAGTTCACGGTTTATGATAGACCTCATCACAGGTGTGAACCTGTCTTGAAATCAGAAACGATTTTGGTTTAGAATTTATTGTCATGTGTACTCTAGTCCGGGGTACAGGAGTACAGCGAGAGGTGTCTAATGTCAGCTCACTCAACGCCATCTTAGGGACAATGGGATCCAGGTACAAAATGTTAGGGACGTTATAAAAGAGAGAAACAAAGTTTAAAAAAGTTAAACGTTACACAGCTTCATAGAATAAGTAGAAAAATAAAGAAAGAAGGTGAATAAAGACCTTCTTAAAAAAAAACCTCAAAAATAAAATAAAAGTTCAGCTGTCTTTCTTGAGTACTCAGCCTCTGTAGGAAGAACACAACGTTCAGAAAAAAAAGTGTCTCTGTCAGCAAGTGTGTGTGTGTGTGTGTGTGTGTGTGTGTGTGTGTGTGTGTGTGTGTGTGTGTGTGTGTGTGTGTGTGTGTGGTGGGGGGGGTTGGTGGGGAAGAGGGGGAGGGAGGGGAGGGAGAGAGAGGAGGAGGCAGAGAGAGAGAGAGCTATTGTTTCCATATGACCCCACATCAGAACTGAACACAGAAAACAAAGAATTCCTGTTAAATTCCTCATGTTGTGCTCTAACTGTTTAAACTGGTTCACAGACTTGTAAAGGCTTCTCACTGTCCTCACTCAGTGCAGCTCTTGATGTCTGTCAAATGAGTTATACTTGAGCTAATTGTGCATGTATGGCATGTAGACCATACTTACTGATAGTGGTGCCTGTGTGATATCCCCCCATTAACCAATAACACTCCTTCCATTTCAGGGAGAATACAGGAGAGGGGTGAGCACTGGGAGCAGAGTGACAGCGAGACGCCGGCTGCCCATTTGATTGGTAATCACTGTGTTTTACTCAAAATCTGGCGGTTATGGTGACTTAGCCAATACAAATCCCTGAGGGACTCTTCTGGTGCATTGGTAGTGTCCCTAGCTCTGAGACAGGAGACCTGGGCTCAAGTCCAGGGGCAAGTCACAGCATCTCTGAACAGGATTGATTAGAAAAATATCTGCAAATCTCTGACACTGAGCAGTGGCCTCCTCTCTGTGTTTAAGATGATTATTCCATCATTTGGTCTGTCCAGCAGATACCCCTCAGCCACATGCTCTATGCCTCTTGAAACAAGGGGCTTGGATTAACAGCCAACAGTGGAAGGGATCTGATTCCACGTTAACAATGATTTGATCAAATGAGATCAGCGTTTCACTTTCCAAGTTTGTTGAAAGTTGGGCTTGGGAAGCCAGCTCAGAAATGAGACAATATTCACCAAACCAAAGGGAATGTTGAGATACACAGAGGGTGGGGACGCGCTAGAGGCTAAGCTCATGTTTCTTTATTGAAGGAATTCTGGTGAAAGGAATTGTGATCACCAGACACAACATTTACCCTTTCACCAGCGCTCCCTGCTCCTCCATGAAATATTCAGCTGAACAGTCGCTGGTCAATGAGATAGTGGGCAGCACAAACTCGAACAGTTCCAATGTCCCTTACCAGACCTTAACCCGAAGACTTTCCCTCCAGTTCCCACAGCCTAAGCCAGCTCTAGACCAGGTTCCACCACACTCAGCCCCCTGAACCCTGTGCAGGGAACTATAGAATGCTTAACAGGCTAAGGTCCAGATGTGGAATTTGGGGAATTGTGCAATTTTAAGATTCACAACAGTTTTATTGCAAATGTAGTGGTTTGCAGAAGCATAAGTTTCCATCTTTTCCCTCCTGGACCCTTTCCCTATCCAGTAACACCCCCCACCCCCTCCACATCCCCCCCCCCCAACACCATCAATCTGGGAAAAACACACTCTTTTGTTTCACTTAAAAAAAACTACGGGACGTTATCATTCACCAAATGCCAAATGAGAGAAACCAAGAGGGAATCAAATTAACATAATGTGGCACTCACCAGCACATTATGGAATAGCCCAGCTATTCCTGTTAAATTCATCATGTCATGCTCTAACTGTTTAAACTGGTTCACAGACTTGTAAAGGCTTCTCCCTCAGTGCAGCTCTTGATGTCTGTCAAACGATTTATACTTGAGCTAATTGTGCATGTATGGCATGTAGACCATACTTACTGATAGTGGTGCCTGTGTGATATCCCCCCGTTAACCAATAACACTCCTTAGTGTTATGAATAGCCCAGCTATTCCATAAAAGGTGCCAATGGACATCTCCTACCCCCCTTTCCAAGGAGATCTGACCGACCTGTGGGAGGTGGCAGCCACTTCCGAATCGTGACTGTGAACAAACGCACAAAGGGGGTTCTCCGAAGAACCCAACTCTGTCTTCCCTTCACACACAACCAACACCAAGTCATCTTTACCAGCTGCCAGTGCTGCCCGCTGGGGGCAGTGAAACGATAGCAAAAGGGATTGGGAGGGAAAGAGGGAGGGAATGGGATTAAAGTGCAAAAGCTCATCCCGTTTTCTAAACAAATAAAACCATCACCCAAATCACCCAGAAGTTCTTCTTTATTCTGTCTTTTTAATCAAATTGCTGACAAGTCACCTGTCTTTCTCATGAAAAGAATGATTCCCAAGCACAGCCCGTCAGTGCAGCGAGGACAAACCTCGGGGAGGGTAGGTAAAGAGGCACGGGACTCAGGTAAAGTGGAGTTGCAGAGGGAGGTAATTCCCTCCAGCTCCTGCAGTGCCCACCTCTCTCTGAAAACCTCAAGGGGCTCAGCAGACACTGGGCACACACACCCAGCTCTTAGACAATTCATTCAGGCACATGAGTGAGACAGGTGAGACTTAAATTAATACCTTCTAGCACAGAGGTATGGACAATACCACAGCCCCAAGAACTTCCACGTCACTCATTACTTACAGTGTGGAAACAGGCCCTTCGGCTCAACAAGTCCACACCCACCCTCCAAAGTGCAACCCACTCATACCCATTCCCCTACACTTACCCCTTCACCTAACACTACGGGCAATTTAGCATGGCCAATTCACCTAACCTGCACATTTTTGGACTGTGGGAGGAAACCAGAGCACCCGGTGGAAACCCACACAGACACAGGGAGAATGTGCAAACTCCACACAGACAGTTGCCTGAGGCGGGAATTGAACCCGGGGTTTTGGCATTGTGAGGCAGCAGTGCTAACCACTGTGCCACCGTGCCACCCATGAAAAGCAAAATTACAAGCATGCCCACGAGGAATGGTGAAACAACAGCAAGAGGGAAAGAGAGAGAGCTCTAAATTAAAATGGAGTGGGAAGGGGAAAGACAGACACATGTAGGCCAAACCAGGCAAGGATGGCAGATTTCCTTCCCTGAAGTCTGTTACTGGGCCAGATTGAGTTTTTACAACAATCCAGTCGTCATCGCTGAGGAGGAAGCTTTTCAGTCGCAGAGTTATTTTAAAACATTGGAGTTGACTTCCTTCTACAACAGTCCTGAGGAATTTGAAGGCAGTCTCCTGTAGACGAGCCCAGACCTGTGGGTTGTGAGGTTATTGATGTTACCATCAGAGCAGCACAGACCAACAAGGGGAGATGCACAGGGTATCAGTGGATCGTTGGGGACTTGAGCTTTATTCCCCGCGAGTCTGATGTTAGTTTCCCCTCCTCTTTGCAGGAATCTATCACCAGTCTCTCAAGGACAGTTCCGACGCTCACTCTTACCACACGCTGGAGTGGGAGTCGGTCAGGGGTTTGGCCTTTACTAGGGCCTCGGTGCGCTACCTTGGCCAGTCGCTGGTCATTCCCAAGCGTGGGCTGTACTACGTTTACTGCCAGGTGGGCTTCCGCGGCAGCGAGTGTAAGAACCAGCCGGTGACCCTGTACAACCGGGTGTACCGCAAACACGACTCTTACCCCGAGCCCCTGCTCCTGCTGAGTGGCACCGAGACTGTGTGTGGCAAGAACCATAACAAGGGCACCTGGTACACCACCCTGGGCCAGGGGGCTGTGGTGCAACTGGAAAGGGACCACCAGCTCTTTGTGAATGTCAGCAACCCCCATCTGGTGGACTACCTGGACGGAAAGACTTTCTTCGGTGTCATCAAAATCTGACGTCAGCCCTGGTGGGGCCGGGGGAGGGGGTGGGGGTGGGGGAGGGGGAGGTGGTGAGGCCGGGGTGGGGGTGCAGGGGACAGAGCGGGCTTGGCAGAGATTAAGTGGGATATGAGTCACAAATTTATTTTTTTAACATATATTGTTTCTATTTTGTTACAAAAACATGCCTTTCTATAATGCCTCCGGTGTTGTTAAAACGATCTCCAGCTAATTCCCAGGAAGCTCAGTCAGATCCAGCTTAATCTCAGGAAGTTGAAGGGGACCTGCCATTTAAAGGGAATCCTGATTCATGCTGTTGGTTAGACTGCTGATCGTTTTTAACTCGAAATATTTATGCTGTAGATCTTTGTTAACTATGACTGGTTACGTTTTTTAAAATTTTTTTTCGAGTGGCCAGTGACAAGCAACTCTTGTTTTGTTTTTTTTTCTTTTTTTAATCAAAACACTATTTATATTTTCTATTTTTTGTATAATTAACCCCCACACCCCCGCCTAACTGCAGTAGTGCTTATTTTTCCCCCAGCACCCATGGTGTGTGTGTGCAGGTGTGAGACCATTCCCTGATTTTTTTCTCTCTTCTTTTTTTTCTTTTTTTGTCTTTTTTTTTATAAAGGAAACACCCGAGCGGCCTGTGACAAGCAGTGCCCTTCACATCAAAGACGATACTCCTGTTTATTTTGCACACACTGACACTGGTCCAACTCCTGACTGGGAAAACATCCAAGTGGTCCAGTGACAAGCAGTTCCTCCCCTGGTTATATTTTTTTTCTTTTTTTCCTGTTTTTTTTCCTTCTTTTTGTATTTTTCTCCCCCACACTACCGCCTAACTGCAGTAGTGCTTATTATTTTTATCCCCAGCACCCATCGTGTGTGTGTGCAGGTGTGAGACAATTCCCTGATTTTTTTCTCTATTCTTTTTTTTCTTTTTTTGTCTTTTTTTACCCCCACACTACCGCAACGCGACTGGTTACATTGTACAGCACTATTAACCCTGATTGGTTATACAGTTGATCCTTGCTAAACCTGATTGGTTACACTGTAGATCCTTGTTAACTCTTATTGGTTACATTGCAGAGTACTATTAACCCTGATTGGTTACATAGTGGATCTTATTAGCCCTGATTGGTTATACTGTAGATTCTTGCTAACCCTGATTGGTGACCAGTACAGGAGGCAGAAATACAGGATTGTCACAAATATATCCGATGGTAGACCCAGCACAAACCTCATCCCCCAGACTGTGGAAACTATGAGTGCAGGATGTGATGAGGATGGGAAACAAAGTAATATTTAGATTAGATTCCCCTACAGATTAGATTGCCCCATGGTGTGGAAATAGGCCCTTTAGCCCAACAAGTCCAGACTGACCCTCTGAAGAGCAATCCACCCAGATCCATTTACCTCTGACAAATGCACCTAACACTATGGACAATTTAGCCTGGCCAATTCACCTGCCCTGCACATCTTTGGATTGTGGGAGAAAAGTGGAGCACCCTGAGGAAACCCACACAGACACAGGGGGAATCAAACCTGGGTCCCTGGCGCTATGAGGAAGCAGTGCTAACTATTGGGGCGCCCTATTTATGAGATAGACATAAGACCATAAGACAAAGGTGCAGAAGTAGGCTGGTCAGCCCACTGAGTCTGTCCCAAATTGACTGATATGTTTCTCAAAGCCCATTCTCCTGCCTTCTCCCTGTCATCCTTAATCTCCCTTTCCAATCTAAAACCTACCCATCCTTGTCTTAAAGCACTCAATGACATGGCCTCCACAGCCCCCTGTGGCAATGCGTTCCACAGATTCCCCACCCTCTGGCTGAAGGAATTCCTCCTCACCTCAGTTCTAGAGGATGATCCCTTCACTCTGAGGCTGGGCCCTTGGGGGCCTAGAACCTGGAAGGAAAACAAAGCCCTGGGTGAATGTAAACAGACAGAGAGATTGATGGGGTGAGGTGCAGGAGGGTGGCAGGTGGACCATGTGACGCTGACCAATTTGGCACAAACCCCTCTCTCTGTGCTGTACCTGCTGTGCCCTCCATAAACAGCAGTCTGCCACTCTTCCATAGGTATTACTGCACTTAGTGTTAATCCACTTGGTAACACAGAGTGTAACAATCTCTCCAGCAGTTCATGTTCAATGGCAGAATGGCTCCCTTCACCCCCAACGTGTATGTTTGGATCTGGCCACATTTACTGTCATTGTTTTTCGCTCTTACATCAACAAGATCTCAGGTTAATTACTTAGTGCTGTTTCACACGCTTCAAATGATGTAATCTTTAAAATAACTTTTATGGATAAAGTGATTAGGAAGATAGGTAAAGTTAAAGAAGATAAGAAGGGTAAGAAATAACTTTTTGATTAATTAATTGATTATTTTTTCATACCTTTGGTGCAGCTTAAATATTACTCATACTGTTTATCATTACCCAGTGCTATTTAACATTGCCCAGGGCTGTTTAACATTACCCAGTGTTGTTTAACATTACCCAGTGATGGTTAACATTACCCAGCGATGTTTAACATTGCCCAGTGATGTTTAACATTACCCAGTGTTGTTTAACATTACCCAGTGTTGTTTAACATTACCCAGCGATGTTTAACATTACCCAGTGATGTTTAACATTAGCCAGTGTTGTTTAACATTACCCAAAGCCAACCTGTCCCTACAATGTACCCCTGCTCTGAACCCCACCACCCTGCTCCCACTCACTCAGAACACCATTGTGGACGACCACAACTGTTTAGACCTTGTTCACACTCTAGACAATCCTGATCTCATACTCTATACAGATGGCTCATCCTTCAGGCCCTCAGACACTGCACCCTGGCAGGGTATGCTGTCTGTTTCTCTTTCACAGCCCTAGAGTCGGCTGCACTGCCAGATGGCACATCCGCACAGGCTGTGGAGCTGTTTGGGGTCACTAGGGCTTGCATCATTGCAAAAGGTCCCACAGCAAACATTGAGACTGACTCTAGATATGCCTTCAGAGTCGTCCATGAATTTAGCCCACTTTGGAAACAGAGAGGCTTCACCACGTCAGCAGGGAGGCCACTACGACACGCTGCGCTGACCTCTAACCTCCTGGAAGCGGTCCTCTTACCCTCCGCCCTGGCCATTATAAAATGAGCTGCCCATACCTCTGCCACTGACCGTGTCACCCTGGGGAATGCCTCAGCTGACCCAGCAGCCTGGGAGGCTGCACTGCCCCCCACCACTCACCCCCTGCCCACCCCAGAATAGGGAAGGCCCCGGTATTGCCTGACCCTATGGAGACAGTGTGAGATGCCCAACAGGCTTCTCCACCGCAAGGAAAAGAGAGTTGGGCCCCACATTGGGACCACACAGTCTCCTTCCCTACAGCTGCTCGGACACCCTGATGGCCACATCATTGACCCAAGAGCCCACCTACACTCACTGACCCTCACAGCCCATGGCATTGGCCACATGGACAAGAGGGGCATGATGCACACTTTAACGCAGTCCTGGTATGTACCGGGAGTTGCTGTCACTGCCCTGCTAGATTATGTTCAGGCCCTGAGCAGGAGCATTAGTGTTACACACACCCAGGTCAGAGGTTGTAGCAAAACATTGCCTCGGTGGGATGGATCTTTGAGAATGCGAGTGGCCTTTCCTTGACAGTGGGCCTGGTAGATGGATTCTATAGATGGGAGGTTGGCCTTTGTGATTGTCTGGGCTGAGTTCACCCCTCTCTGTAACCGTCTCTGATCTTGAATGGTACAGTTGCCAGACCAGGTAGTGATACATCCAGACAGAATGCTCTCGATGGTACACCTATAAAAATTGGCAAGGGTATTCGCCGTCATGCCCAATTCCCTCAGCTGCCTGAGGAAGAAGAGACATTGTTGGGCCTTTGTAACCAGTGCGTTCACATGAAGAGTCCAAGAAAGCTTGTTGTGGATGACCACTCCCAGGAGCTTGACACTCTCCACTCGTCCCACCTCTGTGCTGTTAATGTGTAGGGGGGCATGAGGAACATCCCACCGAAAGTCAATAATGAGTTCCTTGGTTTTGCCGGCATTGAGAGCTCGGTTGTTCTCAGGGCACCATTTCTCAAGGTCTTCCACCTCCCTGTCTGTGACCTATTTTGTCGCCAGCTGAGATTCAATCGACTGTGGTGATGTGATCAGCAAATTTGTAAATGGCATTAGTCTGGTATTTGGCGATGCAGCCATGGATATACAGTGAGTACAGTAGGGGACTGAGTACGCACCCCTGGGGGTCTCCAGTGTTGGGTGTTAGTGAGGATGAAATATTGTCCTCAGTCTTCACTGATTATGACCTGTGGGTCAGGAAAGTGAGGATCCAGTTGCAGAGAGTGGGACTCAGTCTGAGATCACTAAGTTTAGTAATCAGTCTCGAGGGAATAATAGTGTTGAAGGCTGAACTGTAGTCAATGAGAAGGAGTCTTACATAGCTGTTCTTGGTGTCAAGATGTTCTAGGGAGGAGTGAAGGGCAAGTGATGTGGCACCTGACGTGGATCTGTTGGTCCGAGAGGCAAATTAGAGTGGGTCAAAGAGAAGTGGGGAGGCTGGTGTTGATGAATGCAGTGACCAGCCTTTCAAAGCATTTCCTGACCCACCAAAGTTGGGGCCACAGGGCGGGAGTCATTGAGACATGCTGCACCAGCCTTCTTAGGCACAGGGATGGTGTTGGCGCTCTTGAAGCAGGCAGGGACAGTGGCCAGCTGCAGGGAGAGCTGGAAGATGTTGGCCTGGTACTCCATCTGGTCCCATCTCTCTCCTTGGATTCACACGAAGGAAAACTGATCTGACCTCTGATGCAGTGACTGTTGGGATAGGGTCATTAGGATTTGTCGGAATAGGTGTGACCTCTCCACTGAAATTCTGCTCAAAGCGAGCACAGACGATGTTGAGATGATCTGGGAGGGATATGTCATCGTCTGCTGTCTTGTCCCTTTTTAAAGAAAATACAGCTCTTTTGGGATTCTGAAAACAACATTGGCCAATTGAATGGCCTGCTGGGAAATCTGGATAACTGAAGTTGGATCAGGCCAGACCAACAGGTATTCACACCTGTTCCCCTGATTGATGATATGGAACAGGTTTTAATAGGACAGTGGGAACTGCGGGATGAAGGCAGGAAGCTTGCAGCATTCACTGGGATCAAGTCAGACAGATATACAGGCCATTCAACCTGATTGATTGAATAGGTGTTGGCAGGACAATGCTGCAAGGTTTCGGGTGGGACAGTAGATCTGAGTTTCAGTCGAATTGCTATTGAGACAGTTTGGTTCCTCGGGTCCACTCAGTCAATAGGGAAATTACAATGTCCAACACTGTCTTCTGTAACAGTCTTCCCGAGGTAGAATGTCAATTAACAGCAAGTAACTAATTTATGCTAATTACATTCTTACATCAAACCGTTGCTGCCCAACAGCACTCGGACGTGACCCAGATAACTAGTTCAAAGGCCAGTCCTGATGAAGGGTTAGACCCAAAACATTGACTTCTCCAGCTCCTGATGCTGCCTGGCTTGCTGTGTTCTTCCAGCCTCCTGTCAAATAAAGCAACTCAGATCAGACGGGTTCCCTCACACACTCCAGAGAGAACATTAGCATCAGAAACCTTGGGAGCAGGAGGAACAGCCTGATCTTCAGTTTGTCCCACTATAATCGGGGTAGGACAAACCTCTTTATCACCCTCTGAAAATGCAATCTTGCACAAATAAGAGATGCCTTTTGGTTGTTTGTTGATTAGAGTAAAACTCCAATGTTTATTAGTCTCTTTGATATGCTACTGTACCCTGCATTTGTGATAATATATAGATATATATATGAATAGAGTCCCTAGATTATGGAAACAGGCCCTTCGGCCCAACCAGTTCACACCGGCTCTCCGGACAGTAACCCACCTTGACCCATTTCCCACTGACTAATGCACCTAACACTCTGGGCAATTTAGCACGTCCGATTCACCTGACCTGCACATCTTTGGATTGTGTGGGGAAACCGGAGCACCCGGAGGAAACCCACTCAGACACAGGGAGAATGTGCAAACTCCACACAGACAGTTGTCCAAGGCTGGATTTGAACCTGGGACTCTGGTGCTGTGAGGCAGCCGTGCTAACCACTGAGCCACCATATATATGTAAAGACATTTTAATGAATAAATGATAATATTAAAAATTAAAAATTATCTTGCGCTCTCAAAGCCAGAGGGCACAGGCATTAAAGAACTGTAAAGTTGCTCTGGAAATGAGAAGGACAAATGGGTTTTATAGAGGTGCTATATGGGAGTAGCATGGCAGCTCAGTGGTTAGCACCGCTCCCTCACAGCACCAGGGACACAGGTTTGATTCCAGCCTCGGGCGACTGTGTGTAGTTTGCACATTCTCCCCATGTCTGTGCGGGTTTCCTCCGGGTGCTCTGGTTTCCTCCCACAATCCAAAGGTGAGCAGGTTAAGTGAATTGGCAGTGCTAAAATTGCCTGTAGTGTTGGGTGCATCAGAGGGGAAATGGTTCTGGGTGGATTACTCTTCCAAGGGTCTGTGTGGGCTTGTTGGGCTGAAGGGCCTGTTTCCACTCTGTAGGGAATCTAATCTTGTACTTCAACCATAATAACCACGTGTCATTATTGGTATAAGTGATCAAGTAAATCAAAGACATATATGAAAGTAATATTTAGATTTGAATCACAGGCGACTGTTTTTCGAAACAACAGAGGGTGTTGGAAACGTGGAATGTACATCCAGAAAAGGTGGTGCTCTCAGTTTAATGTCACATCCAAACAGCGTTGAGAAATATTGACTTGTTCCTGACACCTTTCACCTTAACGGTGAGGTCTCCTGAAGTGATTGATTTGCAAGGTGGAACACAGAGGGGGGAAGATTGCAAAGCTGCAGTTTCACAAAAGAAGATTTGTTCAATTTGTAGGGATTAGGAAAAAGGGATTTCAAAATATCTTTCAAGTTTCACCAGCAAAGCTTAACAATTGCTTTTATTCGCGTTCACCTCACATTGTAAACAGTGTTTGGTAACAGAGTGCTTCAAGTGTATGAGAGATTTCTGGGGATTTGTTTTGGTGAAAGAGGAGACAGTCAGAAGGGGGCGGGGCGGAGCATTTCCGTTTAAGGCCGAAATGCAAATGAGCGCAGCTTTTCAGGTCGCCCAGTGAGTGTCATATTCAGTGAAACCTGATCCTTTCTGGATGTTCTGTGATCCCGGTGAGAAATTGCACTGTTCCACAGACAGGGAACCTTAGAGAGGTGTGTTTCCGATTTTCGAAAACGCAGTCAGTGTGAGTGTGAGAGGTATGGGCTGTTGTTGGGTTTGAGCGAGTGAGAGTATTGAGCATACTTACCTGGCAGGGGAGATACCATGATCACCAAGGTGGTTCTCCCAGGACGAGGCTATCCCATTGCACTTCGGGTGTGCTGACGCCTGCGATGTCCCCAAATGCGGGATACTCGACTGCAAAATTTGTGGTAGTGGGGGACTGCGTTCGCGCTCTCCCCTGGTTTACAATCAAAAAGCAGATCAATCAACAGAGGGCGCTCACTTATACTTCATCAACTCCATCATTCTGTTTCACCCAAATCGACAGAACATTTTTTAAATTTCAAAATATGTGCATATCCTAACATTACGAAGAACAGATTGAAATAATTGAATTTACAGTTGTCCTATTTACAGTTCCCTTTATTAACCATCCAGTCTCTTATTATTTAGCGGTGGCTTTAGCGGAACCCACCTACTGACCGGGTGCCCTGTTAAATGATTGCAAAGGAACCTTCTTTAATCCCCAGTTTATGGGGTTACCATTGTCCATTTGACTGTCCTGTCTCTGGGGTAGCTGTCTGCATCCCCATGGTGAGCACGAACTGCTGGACCTTTGCTGAGCTGAGGTAGCTATCCAGCTCCTCACTGGGGTCATTTACCCGCTCTGGTGTCATTGAGCCAAGGCAAGGGTCCGCACCGTCCAGTTCTGTGTCTGACAATGGGACTGTCAGAGGATCACAGCTTTCAGTTCCCTGTAGTTGTGGGGTACGCCCTGGTTCTCACTGGGTGGAGGGTGGACTTCGGGGGATCCGTTGTTTCCTGGTTGGGAGGAATTGCCCTCCTCTTTATCTACGGTGCTTTGTCACCAAGGGCTCTGGCCCGAAACGTCGAATTTCCTATTCCTTGGATGCTGCCTAACCTGCTGTGCTTTAACCAGCAACACATTTTCAGCTCATCTGCAAATTTACTAACATTCACATCCAAATAATTTATGTAAATGACGAAAAGTAGTGGACCCAGCACCAATCCTTGAAGCATTCCACTGGTGTGTGGCCTCCAGTGTGAAAAGCAACTCTCCACTCCCATCCTTGTCTTCTACCTTTGAGCCAGTTCTATATCCAAATGGCAGGTTCTCCTGCATTGTTTTGGCCTCAGCCACTTCCAGTGGTAGTGAATTCCACAACCTCCCCATTCTCTGTGTGAAGGCATTTCTCCTCTTCTCAGTCCTCAGTGTATACAAGAAAATGTTCTGATTCAGTATGTGGATGTACCTGCCAGAGAAGGTGCAAAACTTGGACCAACTCCTGGGAAATAAGGCCGGGCAAGTGACTGAGGTGTCAGTGGTGGAACACTTTGGAGCCAGTGACCATAATTCTATTTGTTTTAAAATAGTGATAGAAAAGGATAGACCAGATCTAAAATTTAAAGTTCTAAATTGGAGGGAGGTCAATTTTAACGGTATTAGGCAAGTCCTTTCAAAACTTGATTGGGAGCGGATATTCGCAGGTAAAGGGACGGCTGGAAAATGGGAAGCCTTCAAAAATGAGATAGGAGAGTCCAGAGAATGTATGTTCCGGTCAGTGTGATGGACAAGGCTGGTAGGTGTAGGGAATGCTGGATGACTCGAGAAATTGAGATTTTGGTGAAGAAAAAGAAGGAAGCATATGTCAGGTATAGGCAGCAGTAATCGAGTGAATCCTTAGTCGAGTATAAAGGCAGTAGGAGTAGACTTAAGAAGGAAATCAGGAGGGCAAAAAGGAGACATGAGATAACTTTGTAAATAGGGTTAAGGAAAATCCAACGAGATTTTACAAATACATTAAGGAGAAAAGGGTAACTAGGGAGAGAATAAGGCCCCTAAAAGATCAGTCAGGCAGGAGATGGGGGAGATACTAAATGAATATTTTGCATCAATGTTTACTGTGGGGAAGAACTTGGAAGATATTCCAACCTCAGGTGACTGTCTGCGTGGAGTTTGCACATTCTCCCCGTGTCTGCGTGGATTTTGTCCAGGTGCTCCGGTTTCCTCCCACAGTCCAAAGATGTGCAGTTCAGGGTGAATTGGCCATGCTTAATAAAAAATTGTCAATTAGGTGCATTAGCCAGAGGGAAAAGGGGTTTGGGTGGGTTACTCTTTGGAGTTTTGGTGTGGACCTGTTGGGGTGAAGGGCCTGTTTCCACACTGTAGAGAATCTAATCATATAGAATATGGTGAGATTGATGTAACATCTTGGAAAATGTCCATATTACGGAGGAGGAGGTGTGGGATATCTCAGAATGCATGATGGCAGATAAATCCCTGGGACCTAATCAGGTGTAACCGAGAGTTCTGTGGGAAGCTAGGGAAGTGATTGCTGGGCCCCTTGCTGAGATATTTGGATCATCGACAGCCACAAGTGAGGTGCCGGAGGACTGGTGGTTGGCTAACATGGTTCTACTGTTTAAAAATGGTGTTAAGGAAAAGCCAGGGAAATACAGACCAGTGAACCCGGTGTTGGTGTGAGCAAGTTACTGGGGGGGAATTCCTGAGGGACGGGATTTACTTGTATTTGGAAAAAGAAGGATTGATTAGGGATAGTCAACATGGCTTTGTGCATCGAAAATCATGTCTCATGGACGTGTTTCAGTTTTTGAAGAAGTCACCAAGAGGGTTGATGAGGGCAGAGCAGTGGACATGATCTATATGGACTTCAGTAAGGCATTCAACAAGGTTTCTCATGGTTGACAAGGTGAGATCATATGGCATACAGGGACAACGAGCCATTTGGATACACATTTGGTGGCTCAAAGATAGAAGACAGAGGGTGATGGGAGAGGGTTGCCTTTCAGACTGGAGGCCTGTGACCAGTGGTGTGCCACAAAGATCATTGCTGGGGCCACTGCTTTTCATCACACATATAAATGATTTGGATGTGAACATAGGAGGTATGTTAGTAAATTTGCAGATGCCACCAGAATTGGAGGTGCAGTGGTTACCTCAGAGTACAATGGGACCTTGATCAGATGGGTCAGTTGGCTGAGGAGTGACACATAGAGTTTAATTTAGATCAATGTGAGGTGCTGCATTTTGGAAAGGCAAATCAGGGCAGGAGTGATACACTTGGGGAAAGAGACCTTGGAGCGCAGGTTTATAGTTCCTTGAACGTGGAGTTGCAGGTAGATATTTTAGTGAAGAAGGCATTTGGTATGCTTTCCTTAATTGGGTAGTGCATTGAGTAATGGAGTTGGGATGTCATGTTGAGGCTGTACAGGCCATTGGTGAGGCGACTTTTGGAATAATGTCTGCAATTCCGGTCTCCCTCCTATCGGAAAAATATTGTTCAACTTGAAAGAGTTCAGATAAGATTTACAAGGATGTTACCAGTGTTGGAGGATTTGAGCTATAGGGAGACACTAAATAGGCTGGGGCTGTTTTCCCAGGAGCGTTAGAGGCTGAGGGGTGACCTTATAGTGGTTTATAAAGTCATGAGGGGCATGGATAGGGTAAATATGGTCTTTTCCCTAGGTTGGGGGGAGGGGGGGGGGGCTCCATAACGAGAGGGCATCGGTTTAGTGTGAGAGGGGAAAGATTTAAAAGGGATCTCAGGGGTAATTTTTTTCATGTACAGTAGACGGTGGTGAGTGTATGGAATGAGCTGCCAGAGGAAGTGGTGCAGGCTGGTACAATTCCAGCATTTAAAAGGCATCTGGATGGGTATATGAATATGATGGGTTTAGAGGGATATGGGCCAGTGCTGGCAAATGGGACTCAATTAATTCAGGATATCTGTCCGACATGGATGAGTTATACCTAAATGTCTGTTTCCGTACTGCACACCTGTATGACTCTCTGACTCGAAATGACCTGCCCTGCATCCTTTAACTGTGATTCCCTTGCCCTGGACTCCCTGGTCATTGGGAACATCTAGTCCGGGTTTAATTTCGTCGATTTCTACAAAATCCCCATTTGATCTTTGATACTCTGGTGAATGTAGTCAGAACATAGAACTTAGAAAAATACAGGCAGTCCAGGCCCTTCGGCCCTCGATGTTGTGCCGACCCAAGCCCATCTAACCTACACCAGCCCACTATCCTCCATATGCCTATCCAATGCCCGTTTAAATGCCCATAAAGAGGGAGAGTCCACCACTGCTACTGGCAGGGCATTCCATGAACTCACAATTCGCTGAGTAAAGAATCTACCCCTAACATCTGTCCTATACCTACCACCCCATAATTTAAAGCTATGCCTCCTCGTAATACCTGACTCCATACGTGGAAAAAGGTTCTCATGGTCAACCCTATCTAAACCCCTAATCATCTTGTACACCTCTATCAAGTCACCCCTAAACCTTCTTTTCTCCAATGAAAACAGCCCCAAGTGCCTCAGCCTTTCCTCAGTCAGGGCAGATCATTGTTTGAAAAAAAACAAGATGGCGGCCACACAGTAGGTCTGAGTCTGCTGAGCTCTACCCAGGACCCAGGCAAGGTGGGGGGTGCCTACCCTCCCCTCGCTTTCTCCAAAAAGCAGCCTTTTCCCAGAAGCTTTGGTCATTCTGCTCCATACTTTAGCAGTTTGACACTTTTTTAAATAACCAAAGGTAAAGGATCATGGCGTTCGCAACAGGCAGGGACCCCTCCATCTCCGCAGCGACAGATGTGTCTATGGCCAACCCCGGGGTGGGCCTACCTGCAGAGGTGAGCCTGATCTCGGAGTTTGTTAAGCTCCGAGAGAAGATCGACGCGTTGATCGAAGAGACCCCGGACCAGGTGAGAGTCCACCTCGGTCACGCTGCAGAACATCGAGATGGTTGGAAAGATATTCGGTTGCTGGGCCTTCCCGAATGGGAGGAGGAAGGCCGGCTTGTTGGTTTTTTGGAGCAATGGCTCCCACAGCTATTGGAACTGGAGTCGGAACTAGGCCGGGTACGGGTCGAGCGAGCGTACCGGGTTGCTGTGCGCAGGGCTGGGTCTAACCAGCACCTCCCTGCCCAGTCCAAGTTCAACTCCAGCACAATCGGGAAAACCAAATGCTGCCGGGAGCCTCCAGAGTTCTGGGGAAGGGTCCCCAAGCCTTGGTATACAAGGGATCCAAAATAATACTGGTCCAGTACTTCTGTCCAGTTGTGGTTCACAAGAGGAAGCCATTTGACGAGGTAAAGAAGCGTCTGAGAGATTTAAATATTCAATATTCCATGCGATACCCGGCAATGCTGCGCTTTAGTGATGGAGGGTCTGTGTATAACTTCGGATCACCGGAGAAAGTAAAAGAATTTTTGGATGCTCTCAAATAGACTGACAGACTCGAACTATATGGGTAATGACTTTATTTTACTGCTTTTTTTCTCTCCTCTTTCCCCTTTTTCCCTTTTCTATCTCTTCTCGGGGGGTGGGGAGGGGTCTTTCTTCCGACAGTAGCTCCCTCAGTGTATCCAATTATTGGGGTATGTTACTGAGTCGTGTTTTGTTCCTTCATATTTGTTTGTAATTTGCAACATTTTATTTTATGTTGCTGTTTTGTTCAGAGTGCCTCGGTAATAATATAGAGGTGGGGGGGGGGGGGGGGGGGGGGAGGTGGGTTGGTCACCCACTTCTAACTCTTGTATTATAAGACACTGGCATTTGTTTACCTTACTTTGTAATGTTTGGGCCAAGGGTATGGCTGTAGCTGGGAGGTGTTATGGTGGGATTACTGGAAGGTAGGAGTGCCCCTGTGGACAAGGGGGAAAGTCTCCTTTTAATTATGTCTTATGTTATCTTTTTTTAAGGAGTAGTTTTCAGCTGTTTTGATGTAGTTGTTTTAAAGGTTGTTTTATTATGTCTCTCCTCAATGCCTTTTGGGTGGGGTTCTTCCTCCTGAGGGTAGAGATTTTACTTTTTATTCTAACCCACACAAGTGCCATACCAGAATCAATATGTTTTTTGTCCCCTCGACCTTTCTGAATTTGATATTGCCTTGTAAGATAGGGAATAGAACTATGTCTGACCACGTAGCAGTGTATATGGATGTCAAGACTAGTGATGACAAGATGGCTTCCCGACATTGGCGCATGGACCCTTTCCTATTGAAGGATAGTAAGCTCATAGAATATTTCTTGCAGGAATTTAAAACTTTCTGGGATATCAACTCAGGTACGGCCAGTAACCCATCGGGAATTTGGGAGACTGCTGAGGCAAATGCGCGCGGCTGGATTATCTCATATTCTGCGACCTGGAAAAGACAAAATGGAGAACAACAGGGTCTGCCTGAGGCTTGCCTGAAGGCAGATGAGTCAGCGTTTGTCAATAGGCCGCCCAGTACTAAAGTACAGAGGATTACAGATCTCAGGCCTACCTTGAAAACCACACTTACTCAAGCAGCAGAGAGGGAGAGACTGTTTGTGAAGCAGAGACTATTTGAGCATGGTGAGAAGCCGGGCCGGTATCCAGCGTACCGTGCCAGAGAGAAAAAGGCTCCCCAATCCATGACGTCTATTAGAGAGATTGCTGGTACCCGGACTTATGACCCTAATGCAGCTTTTAGAAAGTTCTATTTCGAATTGTACAAGTCGGAGGGCCGTGAGGATAGAATGAAGAAGGTGGAGTCTTTTTTATAAAAAATCTGTCCCTCTCGGGCCTAACCTTGGAGCAGGTGTTGCTTTTGAACGCCCCTCTGACAACCCAGGAATTACAGGAGGTGGTGAGGGAACTCCAGAGTGGTGAAGCGCCCGGACCAGATGGATTCCAGGCTGAGTTCTATAAAGAATTTATAGACAAATTGTCCGGACCACTTACAGATATGTACAGTTATTTGTATAGTCAGGGGAGCCTCCCACCGTCTTTGAGAGAAGCAATTATCTCTCTCATTCTTAAGAAGAAAAAGTTCCAGATGACTGGACTTCATACAGACCTGTATCCTTATTGAATGTGGACCTTAAAATTCTCTCAAAAATGTTGGCATTAAGTTTGGAGACGGTTTTGCTATTTATTATAAAAGAGGATCAGATGGGGTTTATTAAGGGTCACAAACCAACTAATAACATCAGAAGAGCGCTAAACATGGTACAGGGCTGCCAGCAGGGAGTGATACTGGGATTAGTCATCTCCCTAGATACAGAGAAGGCATTTGATCGGATAGAATGGCCATATCTCTTTTATACTTCGGAACGGTTTGGGATTTGAGAGGTCTTTACCAAGTGGGTCACAGTATTATATAATGACCCCAAAACAGCGGTGATTACCAATGGTGTAAGATCAGATAGCTTTAGTGTTGGCAGCAGTTGTTGTCAGAGTTGCCCTCTCTCACCACTAACTGTTCACACGAGTGATTGAGCTGCTGGTGGAAGCTATACTTAATATAACAGCCTCGGGGGTAGGATCGGGTAAACATCAAACCACTCTCTATGCAGACAACGTTCTTCTTTTCCTCAATGACCCATTGACATCCGTGTCCCGCTTAATTCAAGTGGTTAACTTATTTGGTATGTTCTCAGGTTACAAAGTTAATTTTATGAAATCAGAGGCGATGCTGCTCGGAGCTTGTACCAGCAGATCCAATTTTCTGGGTGGATCCCGCTTCCCCTTTCGGTGGTCACTGGGAGGCTGTCTGTATTCCGGTATTTTTATTAACCCGGAATTTGGTCAGTTACACACACTTACTGGAGAAAAGAAAGCAGGATCTCCAATGCTGGGAAGATCTCCCCGTATCCTGGCAGGAAGAATAGCTTCGGTCAAGATGAATATTCTCTCACGTTATACCCCATGAGAATGGTCCCTTTGATCTTGCCGAGACAGGGGCTGGGTAAGCTCGATGGTTGGCTCGGCTCCTGTATTTGGAATTATAGACGGCCCCTTATCAAATTAGAAAAATTGCAGCTTCCACAAGTCAGGTGAGGTCTGGATTTTCCAGATTTCAGGAGTTCTCTGTTATCATATGTGGCTGATTGTGGGTCACAAGAGACCCAATCAATCTGGCTGGATATTGAGGCTTCCCAGGCAAAATGTCCCCTCATCAATCTATTATTTATGGATAAGACGAGAGTTATTACAGGTTACTGTAAAAATCGAATTGTATTAAATGGGTGGCACGGTGGCCCAGTGGTTAGCACTGCTGCCTCACAGCGCCAGAGACCCGGGTTCAATTCCCGACTCAGGCGACTGACTGTGTGGAGTTTGCACATTCTCCCCGCGTCTGCGTGGGTTTTTTCCGGGTGCTCCGGTTTCCTCCCACAATCCAAAGATGTGCGGGTCAGGTGAATTGGCCATGTTAAATTGCCGTAGTGTTAGGTAAGGGGTAAATGCAGCGGTATGGGTCTGGGTGGGTGTGCTACGGCGGGTCGGTGTGGACTTGTTGGGCCGAAGGGCCTGTTTCCACACTGTAAGTAATCTAAATACAATCAAAGCTTGGAGGATGTCATGACAGGACGAGGGTAATTTACAAAAAAACTCTCCTGTTACCCCTACAGTGGGAACGTTGGAATTTTAGCCAGGCCTGACTGATGCTGGGTTTAAAATCTGGGAGTCCAGAGGGACCTCCTGTTTGAGAGATCTGTTCGATGGGGACGTCATGATGTCCTTCAAACTGTTGCATCAGAAGCAAGGACCTTTTTCGATATTTTCAAGTACAAGACTTCAGACAAAAAAAGACCACATTGATGATTAATCCATACAAATCAGACACGGAAAGGAAAGTGCTTTGGCCAATGGATGCTCCCTGGGTCAGTCCTCTCTCCCACTCACATGGTAATACGGTATTGAAGGACATGGAACGGTTATATAAAATCTGGAATCAAGAATTAGGGATGGAAATCTCCTTCGAGATAGAACATAGAACATAGAAGAATACAGCGCAGTACAGGCCCTCCGGCCCTCGATGTTGCGCCGATCCAAGCCCACCTAACCTACACTAGCCCACTATCCTCCATATGCCTATCCAATGCCCGTTTAAATGCCCATAAAGAGGGACAGTCCACCACTGTTACTGGCAGGGCATTCCATGAACTCACGACTCGCTGAGTAAAGAATCTACCCCTAACATCTGTCCTATATCTACCACCCCTTAGTTTAAAGCTATGCCCCCTCGTAATATCTGACTCCATACGTGGAAAAAGGTTCTCATGGTCAACCCTATCTAAACCCCTAATCATCTTGTACGCCTCTATCAAGTCACCCCTAAACCTTCTTTTCTCCAATGAAAACAGCCCCAAGTGCCTCAGCCTTTCCTCATACGATCTTCCTACCATACCAGGCAACATCCTGGTAAACCTCCTCTGCACCTGTTCCAGTGCCTCCACATCCTTCCTATAGTATGGCGACCAAAACTGCACACAATACTCCAGATGAGGCCACACCAGAGTCTTATACAACTGCAACATGACCTCAGGACTCCGGAACTCTATTCCTCTACCAATAAAAGCCAGTACGCCATATGCCTTCTTCACAGCACTATTTACCTGGGTGGCAACTTTCAGAGATGTGGAAGGATATCTGGGAAAATGTCAGATCTCCATCTGTCACAGAACTCAGGCTATTCAATAGAAAATACTCCATAGGGCTCATATGGCACCAGACTGATGTGCAAAGTTCAAGGCAGAAGCATCTCCAATGCCCTAAATGTAAAATAGAAGTGGGTACCCTCACTCACTGTTTGTGGACATGCCATAAGCTTTATTCCTGATGAAGGGCGTTTGCCCGAAATGTTGATTTCGCTGCTCCTCGGATGCTGCCTGAACTGCTGTGCTCTTCCAGCACCACTAATCCAGAATCTGATTTCCAGTATCTGCAGTCATTGTTTTGACCTCGTTGATTTTAACCCGACTGCGAATCCTCTTGCAAGGATGTTTGCCTTGAAGAAGTTTTCCTCCTCTCTCTACAAGAATCTCAGGGAGTCCCTCTCCCACTGCAACTCCCAGGTCATTTCCTCTGCCCTGAAGCTCTTCAACCATGTCCTGAAACAGACTCGCTACCACAGCCTCATTTGCTTCCTCAGTGCCTGCCTCCGTAACTGACTCATCCCACATGGACTCCGGACCACCTTTAAACCAGCAGAGTTCGGATTCGAACAGGACAAACAGGACAGGCTACAGATTCAAAAACACCAGCAACAGTTCTCCTTCAAGATCCTCCGCTCCACGCTTGCAGCAATGCGCCGGCACCTAACCTCTCTACAGTCAGCCCTGCCTCAGCTGAGGGCCACACTCTCTCAGAACTGCAAAGGACCCACTCTGTACTACATCCTCAGGAGAAAGATTTATTCCTGATGAAGGGCTTTTGCCCGAAACATCGATTTCGTTGCACTTTGGATGCTGCCTGAACTGCTGTGCACTTCCAGCACCACTAATCCAGAATGCCATAAAATTTGTAGATATTGCGAATGCTTTAGCAAAGATTTTGGGAACGGAGATTTGGGTTGGACCCTGTGTCTCTTTTTTTGGGCTTTCCAAATTTCCCCCCTCTAGATGCATACGGGAAGAAGTGGTTCACTGGCCTTTCCTTTTGTGCTAGGAAAAACATTTCAGTAAGTTGGGTATCTGAAAGTCCTCCAGGACTTTCGAACTGTCATAGGATAGTCCTGGAATATATTCCCCTTGACTTCCTTATGAATATGCTGCACCAAAAAACGGAATTATTTTACCCAACATGGCAGACCTTTCTGAACTACACCAATGCAGATGTATCGGCCAGATGTTCAGGACCTTTGTTTAGCCGTGGGGATGGTGTTTGTTGGTTCGGGGGCCCCTGGGAGGAGGAATCCCGTACAAATATGGGCTTTGTTATGACTTAATATAATTTTATTTTAAATGTGATTTATTTAATTATTTTTTCCTTTTTTTTTGTTATTGTTAGTAATGTACGATACTGTGATTTTCTTTTTATATTGAGTCTTCTTTCCTGTATCCTATTTTGTGTTTTGGTAGTTTGTACAGTAGATTAGTAGTTAGTTTTCTTAATTTTATATGGATGCTGTTATTATATTGTAAAGTGGATACACTATTTTGTATTAATTTTGTAAGAAACAACTCAAATTTTTTCAATATAAATAAATATTTTACAAACTAGCAGGTACGATGGGCTGAATGGCCTCTATACTATCATATAACCGGGGAGGGTCAGGAGAAAATGTGGGGGACAGGTTTTACCCAAAGCTGTCCGGCTTACCTGGGTCTGAAAGGGGCAGATGATTGACCCCACAGATTGTCAGGGGTGGAGGTGGGGGTCGGAGTGGGGCATGTTGGAGATAGAGGGGTGTCTGGGATAGGAAGGAAAGGCGAAAGGAAGAGGGAGGCTGCCTCCCACTCACTGGAAAGTGAAACCCAGGAAGATAAGTCAGATTGGCGAGAGTAGCTGTGGGCGGAGATGTAAAAGCTGAGCATTAGGAAACAGACTGAGAGCCGGAGAGCTCCAGGAGTTCACAGTCTCTGTGTCTGTGTGAGTGTGTGAGAGAGTGTGTGTGAGTGTGTGTGTGTGTGTGAGAGAGAGAGAGAGAGTGTGTGTGTGAGAGAGAGTGTGAGTGTGAGTGTGAGAGAGAGTGAGTGTGAGAGAGAGAGACCACAGCACAGTCTCTCACACACACACACACAGACACAGGGAGAGAGAGGACAGCCCCCAGCCCTGCTCGGCTGCACCTACCCAGAGGGAGTGGGACACTCGGAGCAGACAGCCCTCCCCACCCACAGCCCGGGAGAGCTTCCCCCCCTCCAGCCCCTATGCCTGACTCGGAGAAGGGAGGGGACGGAGCTGGTGTCCGCCTGGCCCCTGTACTCTGCACCGTCCTCCTGACCCTGGGGCTGTCAGTGCCCACCACCGCCCTGCTGGTCATCTACTACCGATGTGGAGCCGAGCCAGAGCGCCCCGAGCAGGTGAGAGAGCGCGGGGGGTGGGGAGCAGCCTGCCGCTGGGATAGGCGCTACACAAATGCAACTCTTCCTCGTTGCTGAGAGGGAAGGTCATTGGATGTTTTGGCGTTTCCCCGTTGAAGCCGGAGCTTTCCTCGTTATAAATTGCTGCCGCTCGGAGTCAGGGCTCAGGAATCTCTGGGGAAATCCCGGGAATGGCACTCAGGACAATTGGGAAGCTGGCTCTCTGAGTGGTCAGCATCTGGGGCATCCCATTGGCCTCAGTGCCCCCTTGGGGAGGGAGGTTGGGGAACCAGGATGGCTGCAAGGACCCCACTCCCACCCAGGGGATGGCCCTTTGAGAAGATCCCAGTCACCACGTGAGGGGCCGAACGTCCTCCATCACTCACCTGTGGGGCTCAGCCATTGGGGGAAGGAGGGAGTTGGTCATGTAGAATGGGGAGGATCAGGAGGGGGACCTGGGGAGAGGGAGACCCCGAAGAGGGGGTCCTTGAGAACCTGGAGACCTGGTCCCAGGCAGCGATGCCCACGTCCCCATGACTGAATGTTGAAGAAGCCCCCTCCTTGTGGGCTGCTATTGCAATGCCCCCTTTTAAATACTTACCCTCCCAGAGTCAACCAGCCTCATCAAAGGGACAGACAGAACTGAGAAAGTGGAGTTTGAGCCAATTGCTTGCTTTTATTGGTCAGTGCATTGAGTGTAGGAGTTGGGAGATCACGTTGTGGCTGTACAGGACATTGGTTCAGCCATTAATGGAATACTGCGTCCAATTCTGGTCTCCCTGCTGTAGGAAGGGTGGTGTGAAACTTGAAAACGTTCAGAAAAGATCTACGAGGATGTGGCTGGGCTTGGAGGGTTGACCTACAGGGAGATGCTGAACACGTTGGGGCTGTTTTCCTTGGAATGTCAGAGGCTGAGTGGGATATTTATAATTGATAGTCACAGGTGAGGTGCTGGAGGTTGGCTAACGTGGTGCCACTGTTTAAGAAGGGTGGTAAGGACAAGCCAGGGAACTATAGACTGGTGATCCTGACCTCGGTGGTGGGCAAGCTGTTGGAGGAAATCTTGAGGGACAGGATATACATGGAATTCGAAAGGCAAGGACTGATTAGGGATAGACAGCAGGGCTTTGTGTATGGGAAATCATGTCTTACAAACTTGATAGAGTTTTTTGAAGAAGTAACAAAGAGGATTGCTGAGGGCAGAGCGGTAGATGTGATCTATTTGGAGTTCAGTAAGATGTTCGAGAAGGTTCCCCATGGGACACTGGTGAGTAAGGTTAGATCTCTCGGATTACATGGAGAAATAGCCATGTGGATACAGAACTGGCTCAAAGGTAGAAGACAGAGGGTGGTGGTGGAGAGTTGTTTTTCAGACTGAAGGCCTGTGACCAGTGGAGTGCCACAAGGATCTGTGCTGGGTCCTCTACTTTTTGTCATTTTACATAAATGACTTGTGTGTGAGCATAAGAGGTACAGTTAGTAAGTTTGCAGATGACACCAAAATTGGAGGTGTCGTGGACAGCGAAGAGGGTTACCTCAGATTACAACAGGATCTTCATCAGATGGGCCGTTGGGCTGAGAAGTGTCAGATGGAGTTTAATTCAGATAAATGTGAGGTGCTGCATTTTGGGAAAGAAAATCAGAACAGGATTGATACACATAATGGTAAGGTCCTAGGGAGTGTTGCTGAACAAAGAGACCTTGGAGTACAGGTTCATAGCTCCTTGAAAGTGGAGTCACAGGTAAATAGGATAGTGAAGAAGGCGTTTGGTATGCTTTTCTTTATTGGTCAGAGTATTGAGTACAGGAGTTGGGAGGTCATGTTGCGGCTGTACAGGACATTGGTTAGGCCATTGTTGGAATATTGTGCGCGATTCTGGTCTCCTTCCTATCAGAAAGATGTTATGAAATTTGAAAGGGTTCAGAAAAGATTTACAAGGATGTTGCCAGGTTTGGAAGATTTGAGCTATAGGGAGAGGCTGAATAGGCTGGGGCTGTTTTCCCTGGAGCGTCGGAGGCTGAAGAGTGACCTTATAGAAGTTTATAAAATCATGAGGGGCATGGATAGGGTAAATAGACAAAGTCTTTTCCCTGGGGTCGGGGAGACCAGAATTAGAGGGCATAGGTTTAGGGTGAGAGGGGAAAGGTGTAAAACAGACCGAAGGGGCAATCTTTTCACGCAGAGGGTGGTACTTGTATGGAATGAGCTGCCAGAGGAAGTGGTGGAGGCTGGTACAATTACAACATTTTAGAGGCATTTGGATGGGTATATGAATAGGAAGGGTTTGGAGGGATATGGGCCGGGTGCTGGCAGGTGGGACTAGATTGGGATATCTGGTCGGCATGGAAGGGTTGGACCGAAGGGTCTGTTTCCATGCTGTACATCTCTATGACTCTATCAGGGACATATATTGACCAGGGTGTGAGGGGTTTCATCTACTGGTCTTCGAAAGACACTGCACTGGGATTACTCCCATGAGGACAAGAGACCACCATCACGGATAGTGGGGGAACTCCTGATGTGAAACAGGACAGATATGACAGTGCGGCACTCCCTCAGTACTGACCCTCTGACAGTGCGGCACTCCCTCAGTACTGACCCTCTGACAGTGTGGCACTCCCTCAGGACTGACCCTCTGACAGTGCGGCACTCCCTCAGTACTGACCCTCTGACAGTGCGGCACTCCCTCAGTACTGACCCTCTGACAGTGTGGCACTCCCTCAGGACTGACCCTCTGACAGTGCGGCACTTCCTCAGTACTGACCCTCTGACAGTGTGACTCTCCCTCAGCACTGACCCTCTGACAGTGCGACTCTCCCTCAGCACTGACCCTCTGACAGTGCGACACTCTCTCAGCGCTGACCCTCTGACACTGTAGCACACCCTCAGTACTGACCCTCTGACAGTGCGGCACTCCCTCAGTACTGACCCTCTGACAGTGCGGCACTCCCTCAGTACTGACCCTCTGACAGTGTGGCACTCCCTCAGGACTGACCCTCTGACAGTGCGGCACTTCCTCAGTACTGACCCTCTGACAGTGCGGCACTCCCTCAGCACTGACCCTCTGACAGTGCGGCACTTCCTCAGTACTGACCCTCTGACAGTGCGGCACTCCCTCAGCACTGACCCTCTGACAGTGCGGCATTTCCTCAGTACTGACCCTCTGACAGTGCGGCACTCCCTCAGCACTGACCCTCTGACAGTGCGGCACTCCCTCAGTACTGACCCTCTGGCAGTGCGGCACTCCCTCAGCACTGACCCACTGACAGTGCGACACTCCCTCAGTACTGACCCTTTGACAGTGTGGCACTCCCTCAGCACTGACCCCCTGACAGTGCGGCACTTCCTCAGTACTGACCCTCTGACAGTGCGGCACTCCCTCAGCACTGACCCTCTGACAGTGCGGCACTTCCTCAGTACTGACCCTCTGCCAGTGCGGCACTCCCTCAGCACTGACCCTCTGACAGTGCGGCACTTCCTCAGTACTGACCCTCTGACAGTGCGGCACTCCCTCAGTACTGACCCTCTGACAGTGCGGCACTCCCTCAGTACTGACCCTCTGACAGTGTGACACTCCCTCAGAACTGACCCTCTGACAGTGTGACTCTCCCTCAGCACTGACCCTCTGACAGTGCGACTCTCCCTCAGCACTGACCCTCTGACAGTGCGACACTCTCTCAGCGCTGACCCTCTGACACTGTAGCACACCCTCAGTACTGACCCTCTGACAGTGTGGCACGCCCTCAGTACTGACCCTCTGACAATGCGGCACTCCCTCAGCACTGACCCTCTGACAGTGCGGCACTGCCTCAGTACTGACCCTCTGACAGTGCGGCACTCCCTCAGTACTGACCCCCTGACAGTGCAGCACTCCCTCAGCACTGACCCTCTGACAGTGCGACACTCCCTCAGTACTGACCCTCTGACAGTGCAGCACTCCCTCAGTACTGACCCTCTGACAGTGCGGCACTCCCTCAGCACTGACCCTCTGACAGTGTGGCACTCCCTCAGCACTGACCCTCTGACAGTGTGGCACTCCCTCAGTGCTGACCCTATGACAGTGTGACACTCCCTCAGTACTGACCCTCTGACAGTGTGGCACTCCCTCAGTACTGATTGTCTGGCAGTTGATGTGGGTTTTCTTTAATATCGACTAAAGGGGAACGGGGAATAATACTTCTCTCTGTTTCCCTCCACAGTTTCAGCACAATGTGTCTCTGAGGGAAGGTGTTTTGGGTAAGTGCTGCATTATTTTGTGTCTGATACTGACTGAAAGAGGGAATCACTGGCTGATTTCATGGGGGAGGGAGGGGCGCTGGTACTGATCCAGATTGGATTGCCGCTCACAAACATGGGCATGGGCAGGATGCGATTCACTCCCAGATTTGGGAAGTGAACACTGGATGTTCCTTCAGTGTCCCTAGGAACCCTGCTGCACTGAGTGACCAAGGTAAAACTTTGACCTGGGTCATTTTCTATGCACACAAAAGGTATGTGTTCGAGCTTCACTTTAGAATTATCCAGCTGCCTGGAGAGCCTATAGTTCTGCTGTGCTTCCTCCATGGCAACACCTCAGCCAATCAGAATTGATTGGCTAACCAATCAGCACCCTTTCTCCTGCAGCATCAATCAGTTTGCATTTGGCACTTTCTGCATCGTTCCTGATGAATACAGGGTGAAAGATCTCTCTGACTTGTCTCTATCTTCAACAACGGCTCATTGTGGAATTATGCACGGTGGCTCAGTGGTTAGTCCTGCTGCCTCCCAACACGAGGGACCCAGGTTCGATTCCAGCTTCAGGCGATTGTCCGTGTGGAATTTCCGCATTCTCCCTGTGTCTGCATGGGTTTCCTCGAAAGGTGTGCGGGCGAGGTGGATTGGCCACGTCAACTTGCCCTGTGGTGTTCAAAAATGTGTGGGGTTACGGGGATAGGGAAGAGGCCTGGGTGGGATGGTCTTCAGGGGGTTAGTATGGACCTGATGAGCCAAGTGGCCTGTTTCTGCCCAGTACGGAGCCTATTCTATGTTTCTAACAAGGGTACTTCAAATGATTGGGACAAAAGAATAAACAGAAAACCTCTTCATATCGCCTGTGGGTCTTTTGCTGATCATTTTAATTTTTTACAGACTGGTTGTCAATCAGTTGCCACTGGAGAGAGAGTAAATTTGAAGAAACTACCAAAGTCATTCATGATTTAGAACAGCTTGAGAAAAATCTCCTCACTTCATCTCCCCAGCTCCAGGCTTTAATATGAACGGGTTTGAAGGTGGTTCAGGAAAACGTTGCAGTCGTCCCAGGCTGAAGTGTGATGGGGCAAGCTCAGTTCACATCAAATTAAACAGTTAAAAAACAAACTTCCACAAGCTGACTTCATGGCAAGTAGTTCACGGTTTATGATAGACCTCATCACAGGTGTGAACCTGTCTTGAAATCAGAAACGATTTTGGTTTAGAATTTATTGTCATGTGTACTCTAGTCCGGGGTACAGGAGTACAGCGAGAGGTGTCTAATGTCAGCTCACTCAGCGCCATCTTAGGGACAATGGGATCCAGGTACAAAATGTTAGGGACGTTATAAAAGAGAGAAACAAAGTTTAAAAAAGTTAAACGTTACACAGCTTCATAGAATAAGTAGAAAAATAAAGAAAGAAGGTGAATAAAGACCTTCTTAAAAAAAAACCTCAAAAATAAAATAAAAGTTCAGCTGTCTTTCTTGAGTACTCAGCCTCTGTAGGAAGAACACAACGTTCAGAAAAAAAAGTGTCTCTGTCAGCAAGTGTGTGTGTGTGTGTGTGTGTGTGTGTGTGTGTGTGTGTGTGGTGGGGGGGTTGGTGGGGAAGAGGGGGAGGGAGGGGAGGGAGAGAGAGGAGGAGGCAGAGAGAGAGAGAGCTATTGTTTCCATATGACCCCACATCAGAACTGAACACAGAAAACAAAGAATTCCTGTTAAATTCCTCATGTTGTGCTCTAACTGTTTAAACTGGTTCACAGACTTGTAAAGGCTTCTCACTGTCCTCACTCAGTGCAGCTCTTGATGTCTGTCAAATGATTTATACTTGAGCTAATTGTGCATGTATGGCATGTAGACCATACTTACTGATAGTGGTGCCTGTGTGATATCCCCCCATTAACCAATAACACTCCTTCCATTTCAGGGAGAATACAGGAGAGGGGTGAGCACTGGGAGCAGAGTGACAGCGAGACGCCGGCTGCCCATTTGATTGGTAATCACTGTGTTTTACTCAAAATCTGGCGGTTATGGTGACTTAGCCAATACAAATCCCTGAGGGACTCTTCTGGTGCATTGGTAGTGTCCCTAGCTCTGAGACAGGAGACCTGGGCTCAAGTCCAGGGGCAAGTCACAGCATCTCTGAACAGGATTGATTAGAAAAATATCTGCAAATCTCTGACACTGAGCAGTGGCCTCCTCTCTGTGTTTAAGATGATTATTCCATCATTTGGTCTGTCCAGCAGATACCCCTCAGCCACATGCTCTATGCCTCTTGAAACAAGGGGCTTGGATTAACAGCCAACAGTGGAAGGGATCTGATTCCACGTTAACAATGATTTGATCAAATGAGATCAGCGTTTCACTTTCCAAGTTTGTTGAAAGTTGGGCTTGGGAAGCCAGCTCAGAAATGAGACAATATTCACCAAACCAAAGGGAATGTTGAGATACACAGAGGGTGGGGACGCGCTAGAGGCTAAGCTCATGTTTCTTTATTGAAGGAATTCTGGTGAAAGGAATTGTGATCACCAGACACAACATTTACCCTTTCACCAGCGCTCCCTGCTCCTCCATGAAATATTCAGCTGAACAGTCGCTGGTCAATGAGATAGTGGGCAGCACAAACTCGAACAGTTCCAATGTCCCTTACCAGACCTTAACCCGAAGACTTTCCCTCCAGTTCCCACAGCCTAAGCCAGCTCTAGACCAGGTTCCACCACACTCAGCCCCCTGAACCCTGTGCAGGGAACTATAGAATGCTTAACAGGCTAAGGTCCAGATGTGGAATTTGGGGAATTGTGCAATTTTAAGATTCACAACAGTTTTATTGCAAATGTAGTGGTTTGCAGAAGCATAAGTTTCCATCTTTTCCCTCCTGGACCCTTTCCCTATCCAGTAACACCCCCCACCCCCTCCACATCCCCCCCCCCCCAACACCATCAATCTGGGAAAAACACACTCTTTTGTTTCACTTAAAAAAAACTACGGGACGTTATCATTCACCAAATGCCAAATGAGAGAAACCAAGAGGGAATCAAATTAACATAATGTGGCACTCACCAGCACATTATGGAATAGCCCAGCTATTCCTGTTAAATTCATCATGTCATGCTCTAACTGTTTAAACTGGTTCACAGACTTGTAAAGGCTTCTCCCTCAGTGCAGCTCTTGATGTCTGTCAAACGATTTATACTTGAGCTAATTGTGCATGTATGGCATGTAGACCATACTTACTGATAGTGGTGCCTGTGTGATATCCCCCCATTAACCAATAACACTCCTTAGTGTTATGAATAGCCCAGCTATTCCATAAAAGGTGCCAATGGACATCTCCTACCCCCCTTTCCAAGGAGATCTGACCGACCTGTGGGAGGTGGCAGCCACTTCCGAATCGTGACTGTGAACAAACGCACAAAGGGGGTTCTCCGAAGAACCCAACTCTGTCTTCCCTTCACACACAACCAACACCAAGTCATCTTTACCAGCTGCCAGTGCTGCCCGCTGGGGGCAGTGAAACGATAGCAAAAGGGATTGGGAGGGAAAGAGGGAGGGAATGGGATTAAAGTGCAAAAGCTCATCCCGTTTTCTAAACAAATAAAACCATCACCCAAATCACCCAGAAGTTCTTCTTTATTCTGTCTTTTTAATCAAATTGCTGACAAGTCACCTGTCTTTCTCATGAAAAGAATGATTCCCAAGCACAGCCCGTCAGTGCAGCGAGGACAAACCTCGGGGAGGGTAGGTAAAGAGGCACGGGACTCAGGTAAAGTGGAGTTGCAGAGGGAGGTAATTCCCTCCAGCTCCTGCAGTGCCCACCTCTCTCTGAAAACCTCAAGGGGCTCAGCAGACACTGGGCACACACACCCAGCTCTTAGACAATTCATTCAGGCACATGAGTGAGACAGGTGAGACTTAAATTAATACCTTCTAGCACAGAGGTATGGACAATACCACAGCCCCAAGAACTTCCACGTCACTCATTACTTACAGTGTGGAAACAGGCCCTTCGGCTCAACAAGTCCACACCCACCCTCCAAAGTGCAGCCCACTCATACCCATTCCCCTACACTTACCCCTTCACCTAACACTATGGGCAATTTAGCATGGCCAATTCACCTAACCTGCACATTTTTGGACTGTGGGAGGAAACCAGAGCACCCGGTGGAAACCCACACAGACACAGGGAGAATGTGCAAACTCCACACAGACAGTTGCTTGAGGCGGGAATTGAACCCCGGGGTTTTGGCATTGTGAGGCAGCAGTGCTAACCACTGTGCCACCGTGCCACCCATGAAAAGCAAAATTACAAGCATGCCCACGAGGAATGGTGAAACAACAGCAAGAGGGAAAGAGAGAGAGCTCTAAATTAAAATGGAGTGGGAAGGGGAAAGACAGACACATGTAGGCCAAACCAGGCAAGGATGGCAGATTTCCTTCCCTGAAGTCTGTTACTGGGCCAGATTGAGTTTTTACAACAATCCAGTCGTCATCGCTGAGGAGGAAGCTTTTCAGTCGCAGAGTTATTTTAAAACATTGGAGTTGACTTCCTTCTACAACAGTCCTGAGGAATTTGAAGGCAGTCTCCTGTAGACGAGCCCAGACCTGTGGGTTGTGAGGTTATTGATGTTACCATCAGAGCAGCACAGACCAACAAGGGGAGATGCACAGGGTATCAGTGGATCGTTGGGGACTTGAGCTTTATTCCCCGCGAGTCTGATGTTAGTTTCCCCTCCTCTTTGCAGGAATCTATCACCAGTCTCTCAAGGACAGTTCCGACGCTCACTCTTACCACACGCTGGAGTGGGAGTCGGTCAGGGGTTTGGCCTTTACTAGGGCCTCGGTGCGCTACCTTGGCCAGTCGCTGGTCATTCCCAAGCGTGGGCTGTACTACGTTTACTGCCAGGTGGGCTTCCGCGGCAGCGAGTGTAAGAACCAGCCGGTGACCCTGTACAACCGGGTGTACCGCAAACACGACTCTTACCCCGAGCCCCTGCTCCTGCTGAGTGGCACCGAGACTGTGTGTGGCAAGAACCATAACAAGGGCACCTGGTACACCACCCTGGGCCAGGGGGCTGTGGTGCAACTGGAAAGGGACCACCAGCTCTTTGTGAATGTCAGCAACCCCCATCTGGTGGACTACCTGGACGGAAAGACTTTCTTCGGTGTCATCAAAATCTGACGTCAGCCCTGGTGGGGCCGGGGGAGGGGGTGGGGGTGGGGGAGGGGGAGGTGGTGAGGCCGGGGTGGGGGTGCAGGGGACAGAGCGGGCTTGGCAGAGATTAAGTGGGATATGAGTCACAAATTTATTTTTTTAACATATATTGTTTCTATTTTGTTACAAAAACATGCCTTTCTATAATGCCTCCGGTGTTGTTAAAACGATCTCCAGCTAATTCCCAGGAAGCTCAGTCAGATCCAGCTTAATCTCAGGAAGTTGAAGGGGACCTGCCATTTAAAGGGAATCCTGATTCATGCTGTTGGTTAGACTGCTGATCGTTTTTAACTCGAAATATTTATGCTGTAGATCTTTGTTAACTATGACTGGTTACGTTTTTTAAAATTTTTTTTCGAGTGGCCAGTGACAAGCAACTCTTGTTTTGTTTTTTTTTCTTTTTTTAATCAAAACACTATTTATATTTTCTATTTTTTGTATAATTAACCCCCACACCCCCGCCTAACTGCAGTAGTGCTTATTTTTCCCCCAGCACCCATGGTGTGTGTGTGCAGGTGTGAGACCATTCCCTGATTTTTTTCTCTCTTCTTTTTTTTCTTTTTTTGTCTTTTTTTTTATAAAGGAAACACCCGAGCGGCCTGTGACAAGCAGTGCCCTTCACATCAAAGACGATACTCCTGTTTATTTTGCACACACTGACACTGGTCCAACTCCTGACTGGGAAAACATCCAAGTGGTCCAGTGACAAGCAGTTCCTCCCCTGGTTATATTTTTTTTCTTTTTTTCCTGTTTTTTTTCCTTCTTTTTGTATTTTTCTCCCCCACACTACCGCCTAACTGCAGTAGTGCTTATTATTTTTATCCCCAGCACCCATCGTGTGTGTGTGCAGGTGTGAGACAATTCCCTGATTTTTTTCTCTATTCTTTTTTTTCTTTTTTTGTCTTTTTTTACCCCCACACTACCGCAACGCGACTGGTTACATTGTACAGCACTATTAACCCTGATTGGTTATACAGTTGATCCTTGCTAAACCTGATTGGTTACACTGTAGATCCTTGTTAACTCTTATTGGTTACATTGCAGAGTACTATTAACCCTGATTGGTTACATAGTGGATCTTATTAGCCCTGATTGGTTATACTGTAGATTCTTGCTAACCCTGATTGGTGACCAGTACAGGAGGCAGAAATACAGGATTGTCACAAATATATCCGATGGTAGACCCAGCACAAACCTCATCCCCCAGACTGTGGAAACTATGAGTGCAGGATGTGATGAGGATGGGAAACAAAGTAATATTTAGATTAGATTCCCCTACAGATTACATTACCCACAGTGTGGAAACAGGCCCTTCAGCCCAACAAGTCCAGACTGACCCTCTGAAGAGCAATCCACCCAGATCCATTTACCTCTGACAAATGCACCTAACACTATGGACAATTTAGCCTGGCCAATTCACCTGCCCTGCACATCTTTGGATTGTGGGAGAAAAGTGGAGCACCCTGAGGAAACCCACACAGACACAGGGGGAATCAAACCTGGGTCCCTGGCGCTATGAGGAAGCAGTGCTAACTATTGGGGCGCCCTATTTATGAGATAGACATAAGACCATAAGACAAAGGTGCAGAAGTAGGCTGGTCAGCCCACTGAGTCTGCCCCAAATGGGCTGATATGTTTCTCAAAGCCCATTCTCCTGCCTTCTGCCTGTCATCCTTAATCTCCCTTTCCAATCTAAAACCTACCCATCCTTGTCTTAAAGCACTCAATGACATGGCCTCCACAGCCCCCTGTAGCAATGCGTTCCACAGATTCCCCACCCTCTGGCTGAAGGAATTCCTCCTCACCTCAGTTCTAGAGGATGATCCCTTCACTCTGAGGCCGGGCCCTTGGGGGCCTAGAACCTGGAAGGAAAACAAAGCCCTGGGTGAATGTAAACAGACAGAGAGATTGATGGGGTGAGGTGCAGGAGGGTGGCAGGTGGACCATGTGACGCTGACCAATTTGGCACAAACCCCTCTCTCTGTGCTGTACCTGCTGTGCCCTCCATAAACAGCAGTCTGCCACTCTTCCATAGGTATTACTGCACTTAGTGTTAATCCACTTGGTAACACAGAGTGTAACAATCTCTCCAGCAGTTCATGTTCAATGGCAGAATGGCTCCCTTCACCCCCAACGTGTATGTTTGGATCTGGCCACATTTACTGTCATTGTTTTTCACTCTTACATCAACAAGATCTCAGGTTAATTACTTGGTGCTGTTTCACACGCTTCAAATGACGTAATCTTTAAAAAACAATAACTTTTTGATTAATTAATTGATTTTTTTTATACCTTTGGTGCAGCTTAAATATCACCCATACCATTTAACATTACCCAGTGATGTTTAACATTACCCAGTGATGTTTAACATTACCCAGTGCTGGTTAACATAACCCAGTGATGTTTAACATAACCCAGTGATGTTTAACATTACCCAGTGCTATTTAACATTACCCAGTGATTTTTAACATTACCCAGTGCTATTTAACATTACCCAGTGATGTTTAACATTACCCAGTGATGTTTAACATTGCCCAGTGATGTTTAACATTAACCAGTGCCGTTTAACATTACCCAGTGATGTTTAACATTACTCAGTGATTTTTAACATTACCCAGTGCTATTTATCATTACCCAGTGATGTTTAACATTACCCAGTGTTGTTTAACATTGCCCAGTGATGTTTAACATTAACCAGTGCCGTTTAACATTACCCAGTGCAGTTTAACATTACCCAGTGATGTTTAACATTACCCAGTGCTGGTTAACATTACCCAGTGATGTTTAAACATTGGTTGGGACTCCTTTCCCCATTATTTGACACAGTTTAACTCTTCTGCACCCCTCAGAGGTGACTGGTGGTGGTTTAGCATGCCTTAGATGTGAAGTGAGAATGAGAGTCCCTCACGGTAAGCTCTGCCAGTGTGAGAATGGACAGGGTTAATGATTATGACCCAGGCATACTGTGTTACTGTATCGTCACACACCTACAGTGTCTCACACACTCATGATCACTGCAAAAAGAAAATCTACCGGAAAACAAAGGAAATCCTGCCTCCTCCCTGGCATGGCCTTATGGAAATACTGAAGTAAGCCACAATTCCACGGGGATTCCCCCTGCACACCAGGATCCTAAACCCTCCCAGTGGAGAATGCAATGTCCAACACTTATTCTAATCCAATGCTCTTCACCACTCCCTTCAACAGGCAGTGTATAGAACCAACACCACACCCTGACTCATCCTCTCCTCAACAGAGACACCAGTTTTGGTTCAAGTTCCTCATCTCCAACCTAACCAGGATAATTCTGGCATGGCCAGTGGTGAAGAACAAGCAGTAATGCCTGGTATAGCCACATAATCAGCATGATTGAAATTCAGTTTATAGTCAATAACTCGCCCAATGGGAGTTATACGATGGCTGGCTGTTGAAGGGTGTGCAAATGTGGCTATTTCCATTGATTAGCTTGTTCCATCATTCCATTAATATTTTTAATCTTTCAATAAATCATTGCAAAGGTTTACTTCCTTTTTCTTTCTATCTAACCATCCCATCGGATACCCTTCCCATCCCAGATCTATTCATGGTATCATTGCTGTATTACACAGGGTAACTTGAGGGTAAGTCTTATGCTCCATCTTACCCCAGGATCACTTGAAGCATGACCTCCTATTGGAAACATACTGCTCTTTGTAACTGAATGTTAGCCCAGGCACTGACGTGCCTGTCAATGTAAAATTTGTACATAATCATTAGCTGTAATAAATTTCGGTTGTATCTTCAATGCTCCAATATCCAGTTTTTATTTTATGTTGTGGGAGATGATACATGTATTGTAGTGGAAGGTAAAATAAGCTGCTGAAGGGGAAGGGACATCACATCACTCCCTCCCTGTCACATTCTGTACCCATTAGATCCAGCGCGCAGAGAAAGGATTAAACCTTCCACCCAGTCCACCTTCAGTTGCTGAGAATGGGGCACCCTTAAGGTGAGAACATTCACTCTCTGTAGACTGTGTGCTCAATCATCTTCCCAACGACCACCAGTCACAAGGTTTTAATCAGCTCAAAGTCAGATGGTCAGGATGGAGGGTGGGACACTGAGGGGGAGAGAGAGAGAGAGAGAGAGAGAGAGAGACATACAAATCAAGATTTAACAAAGTTAACTGGTCAGCAAAATGAACCAAATTCTGAATGAGGTAGTAGGCATATAAGAGAGTAATCTCCTCTCTTCTGTCCCTGCCTTTTAGAAGTTTTGAAGGGAGAATAATTCAGTCTGATGGTTAGTGCATCAGCTGAACTGAGGTCAGTCTCTCTGAGAACTGAACAGAGAAAAGTTGTTCTCATTGCAATTTCCTCAGATTAAATGGGCTTGTAATCATTGCAGTAAATGTGATTAAACCATGCAGCGCCAATCTTTAATCTATTACATGCACACGTGGACACAGACGCACACTGACTCATGTACACTCTAATGTACATATAAGCACCACACATAGTTTCGTATACAGATATTCAAATGTACACAAATGCACTAAAACACTGACATTCTAAGCCACATACTATACGTAACGTAGACAGCAATATATACACGACTCACTCGCAATCCTGTCACAGGGTGATTCTAGCACACTGTGCACAGAGACACTAACACTCAGAAATTCAGAGAGCAACAGGCACATTAATCCACACAAACACTAAAGGCAGATATTTGAGCCTACTGAAGTACACAGATGTACACACAGAACAAACACAGACACTGGCATGGACTGAATCACAGGCTAATACATAACGACACATACATGTAGGAACACTGACAATACAAACCCATTTACAGTAACATACACATCTACCAACATACACACAACATCGCCGGCCTACACATCATCATATACACAGCATGTTAACCACATTACTCTGAATTTGTTCACTTTGCTGACAAGTTAATTTTGTTGAAACTTGGTTTGTATGTGGTTAGACTTTGTTCCTCTCTCTGTGCCTGTGTGTCTCACCCTCCACCCTGTTTTAGAGCTGACTAAAGCCCTGTGACTGGTGTCTGCCATTATTTAAAACTTGACTTGGACATTAACTGCACTTGCTGATGTGGAACGTGGATCTGTTGAGCTGAACAGTCTGTGCCCATGTTCTGAATCCTACCCAGTGTGAACTTCTTGCTTCTTTCTCACTCTCCCCACGGACCCACTGCTGTGATGGTGTTTCCTCTCTCTCTCTGGGAGACAGTGACACAGACCTGTTTACCACCGATGCTCAGTAGCAGCAGTGTGTATCAGCTACAATATGCGCTGCAGGAATTCACCAAAGTTCCTCAGAAAGTATCTTCCAACACCCACAACCACTTACTGCTAGAAGGCCAAGGGCAGCAGATATATGGCGAGATACCTCCCCCTGCAATTTCCCCTCCAAGCCACTCACTGTCTTGACTTGGAAATATATTCACCATCACTGGGTCAAAATGCTGGAATTCCCTCCCTAACGACTCTGGTCCACCTGCAGCATGTGAACTGTAGCAGTTCAAGAAGGCAGCTCACTCTCACCTTCTCAAGGGGCAGCTAGGGATGGGTAATAAACACTGGGCCCAGCCAGCGATGCCCATATTCAAAGACTGAACAAAAAAACACTAAGAAATCAAAGACAATAGCTGAGTGTGTTTTTGACGGGACTGACTTGAGATGAATATTTGCCGAATTGCCAGATCTTCTGACAGCCAGGAACACTGGAATTTTCAGCATTTACCAGAGGCACATCTGACATTGTGGCACTCCCTCAATACTGCACTGGGAGCTTCAACCTGAATTTTTGCTCAAAAACTGCATGGAGTTGGGGTTTTGAACCCACAGCTTTTCAGGTTTGTTCATCTCTTGTGTCTCTGCAAAACTTGGTCACGATCAGAAATTTATCTGTAACCGTACTGAGTGTCTGTGCACTCTTTTCTGTGTTCACACGTGTTTGACATTCTGAAATGTGTTTGGTTTTTAAACTTGTGCGTGTTAGTGCGTGGACTATGTTTTCACGATGTGTGCATGACTTTTTTACTTACCTGTAAATGTATGAGCGTTAGCGATAGGATAAAGTGCTGTATGTGTGTCAGAGAGAGGAGAAGCTGGGGCACTGGACATGTCTTTGCATGTGTGTGTCTTTACTTGTGTGAGCATGTATGTACTGCAGGGATGGCCCTGGAGGCAGCTCAAGGCAGGTTTACAAGGAGGATACCTGGCCTTCGGGATTTCAGTTTCTCAGAAAGATTAGACTAATTAAGCCTTTGTTCTCTCGAATTTAAAAGATACGGGATGATCTATTTGTGGTATTGAGGACACTAACAGTGAAGCACAGAATAGATAAACATTAACTATTTCCCCAGGTTGAAGATTACAGCAACAGAAGGTATATTCTCGGAATTAGTGCCAGACCATTCCGCACACAGATGCAATGAGTAGTGTTGTCCTCAAACAGGGGTTAACGCTAATTCAATTGTTAAGTTTAAATCTGAGAGAGAGAATGTTTTTTCTTAAGCAAGCGGTATGGGCCCAAGACAGGTCTAGAGAGTTAAGCCACAAAGCAGGCATGCTTATGTCCGAAATGTCGATTCTCCTGCTCCTTGGATGCTGCCTGACCTGCTGCGCTTTTCCAGCAACACATTTTCCAACAAAGCAGGCATGGTCTTAGTTATAGCACCATAGAAATGTACAGCACGGAAACAGATCCTTTGAGCCAACCCGTCCATGCCAACCAGATATCCCAATCCAATCTAGTCCCACCTGCCAGCACCCGGCCCATATCCCTCCAAACCTCCAATCAGCCGTGATCATATTGAATGGTGGTGCAGGCTCGAAGGGCAGAATGCTCCTGTACCTATTGTCTATTGAAAACCCTTCCTATTCATATACCCATCCAGATGCCTTTTAAATGTTGCAATTGTACCAGCCTCCACCACTTCCTCTGGCAGCTCATTCAATACACGTACCACCCTCTGTGTGAAAAAATGCCCCTTAGGTCTCTTTTATATCTTTCCCCTCTCACCCCAAGCCTATACCCTCTAGTACTGGACTCCCCCACCCCACGGAAAAGACTTTGTCTATTTATCCTATCCATGCCCCTCAGGATTTTATAAACTTCTATAAGGTCACCCCTCAGCCTCTCCCTGTAGCTCAAGTCCTCCAACCCTGGCAACCTCCTTGTAAATCTTTTCTGAACCCTTTCAAATTTCACAACATCCTTCGATAGGAAGGAGACCAGAATTGCACTCAATATTCCAACAGTGGCCTCACCAATGTCCTGTACAACCGCAACATGACCTCCCAGCTCCTATATTTAATGCACTGACCAACAAAGAAAAGAAATCCAAACACCTTCTTCACTATCCTGTCTATCTGTGACTCTACTTTCAAGGAGCTATGAACCTGCACTCCAAGGTCTCTTTGTTCAGCAACACTCTCTAGGACCTCACCATTAAGAGTATAAGTCCTGCTAAGATTTGCTTTTCCAAAATGCAGCACCTCACATTTATCTAGATTAAACTCCACCTGCTACTTCTCAGCCCATTGGCCCATCTGGTCAAGATCCCTTTGTAATCTAAGGTGACCTTCTTCGCTGTCCACTACACCTTCCAATTTTGTAGAGCAGGTCTGAGGGACTGAATGCCTCCTCCTGTTCCCAGGTGTATTCCTATATCAGGGGATATGTGATTATATGTCTCTGACTGAGAAAAAGGGGTATCTGAGGACTAAGGTCTTAAACCCGTGAATAAGGTCCTGGATTATCAGGCAGCGGGAAGACTCCCTGTGCAGCTTTATCCCTGGTGTATGTATTACCCTGGAGAGCGTGTGGAGAAGATTCGCCAGGAAAGGGCTTGGGCTGGTCAGTTTCGGTTACAGCGAGGGGTTGGATGTTTTCCGTGTCACAGAGGAGATTATAAAAGGGGACATGATTGAGATGTACAAAGTTATGAGGGGTGTAGCCAGGTCAAAGGGGACACACTTTCTCCCTTCATGGAGGGCTCAATGATCAGGGTCATAAATGTAAGGTAGGCGGCTGAGCCTTTACAGGGGATTAGATTAGATTACTTACAGTGTGGAAACAGGCCCTTCAGCTCATCAAGTCCACACCAACCCACCAAAGTGCAACCCACCCAGACCCATTCCTCTACATTTACCCCTTCACCTAACACTGCAGGCAATTTAGCACCTAACTCCAGAGGAAACCCGGACAGACACGGGGAGAATGTGCAAACTCCACACAGTCAGTCGCCTGAGCTGGGAATTGAACCTGGGTTTCTGGCGCTGTGAGGCAGCAGTGCTAACCACTGTGCCACCCACTAAATGGAGAAACATTTTCACCCAGAGGGAATCGGGAACTCACTGCCAATAAGGGTGTTGGAGACAGAAACACCCGTCACATTTCAGACGTGATCTTGTAATGCCACAGCACACCAGACTACAGGGCCAATTGGGATACTCAGGTGGTTGCTTTTGACCAGTACAGACTCAATGGGCTGAAGGGCCATTTTCTGTGCCGTAGCCTTCTATGACTCTGCAGGAAGTTCCTCATCAATTTGGGAAGGAAGAGCGATTGGGGAGGGGTGTGGCTCAACAGCGGTCTCCGAACCCAGGGCCAAGCTGACAGTTACACAGCAACTCCTTCTCCCAGACCAATGTGCCCAGTGTCGACACTTTAGTTCCTCACATTTCCCTCCCCTGGGTAGGATGTGCCCATCATCCAGCCTCAGGAAGCAACTGCTGTGCTGGAACTCTGTCTCCCACTGCATTGTTACCCTACCTTCTCAGGAGGGTAACGGAAATGCTTTCAGGATCAGTGTCCCTGCCCACTCCTGGGCCACCCTGAGCTTCTGACTGACCGAGGTGGGGAAAGGGTCATCTGGGAAGCCACCAAAAACAGCTTGTTTTTCAGGAAGGTGGAGAGGCGAGCTCCAGTACTTGGGGGGGAGGGTTCAAATCTCTATACCACCCATCTGACCCCCTGGACCTGGCGTGTGGCTGAGTCCGGAGATTATAGGCCACTTCCCAACCCTTCAACCGGAGTGGGAACAAGCCAGTGTCAACCCCGAACAGTGTGTGTCCGCATGTCGTGACAGGTATTCAATACACGTTGTTCTCCTAATTGTTCACCTCATCCATCCCCCAGTGGTATTTTTATTGATTAGAAAGTGAGGTCATTTTAACGTTGTGGTTTCCTGTTTGAAAGTACTTTCTTCAGAAGGATCCTGCAGAATGGTTTGCAACACGCTGGAAAATCACAGTGAGGATGAGGTACGTTGAAGGCCACAACAGGAACTCGCTGCATTCAAAAGGCATGAATCATACCTTCATAGAAAGAAATGGCAAACACCCACTCACTTATAACTCAACTTAAAGTTTTACAAGGTCATCATACATTTTAATGCCTCTAAACACACACACATGCACACCCCCACAAACACGTACAAATGGACATGCCCACATACATACGCACATGCATACGCATGCAGAGTCTGTCACACACACACATGCATTTATACAGTCACACACACACACACACACACACACACACACACACACACACACAGAGTCTGTCACACACACACGTGCATATACACAGTCATACACACACACACACACACACACACACACACATCCCCCCCCCACCCCCGAGCTCTTTAATATTTTGTCTGTGATTCATCATGTCTGTGTTTATTTTTGTCCCCGTCTCAGTGGTTAAATATTGAGTTTCTCTGCATGCTGGGGATTTCACATTAAAACAGCTTGTAAAAATACCCAGGATATATTTATATTACAGGACACTCACTGGCTTTCTTCACTGCAGAACCAAGAGACTGGAAATCCCCCTGAATCCCCGATCCCATTCCAGCTTCCTCCTAAATATAGACGGAAGCCACTGAGACCACACAATATGGCTATGAGCAAACGGTATTGTGTTGAATGACCTCCCGCCCATCCCCCCCACACACACACCTTTCACTTAACCCTTAACTATTCCAACCCCCTTGAATAACGGTGTAGCAAATGGCCATTCATACCCTTGAGCCAACTTACCCTTCAACCAGCTCATGGATGACCTCCTTCGACCTCAGGACCATTCTCCATACTGTCCGCAGATCACTTGAAATCTTAAATATTTGGAAATCTGTTCACGTTTTATCCTGAGCTTGCTCAATGATTGAGCCTCTGGGGGAGCGGGGGTCACCATTACATGGGGGAGCAGAGTCAATGGGCCAAATGGCCTACCTCTGCTGCCAGGTCTTAAGGCCAGTCTTTCCTCCTGCAATCCCAATGATTGCTTCAAGGATATTCTTCCTTGGAATGGAGACTAAAACTCTGTTTAATCTTAAGGGTCACTGAGGTTGGCTAATGGTCAAAACATGTGGAATTAGTACCTTTTCCCTAACTCTAATGACAATGCTGCACCCAGATACTGTCAGGATTACACTGGGAGCATCAGCCTGCATTCTGTCTCTCAGTGCCTGGGGTGAGACTTGACCCCATAATAGTTGGACTCAGGTGGAGACAGAGAGAGAGAGAGAGAGAAAGATCCAGTGAGGATTGGTTAGTACTGACCCTGTGACAATTATCGATGATCGCCTGGGCAAAACCAACCATTCCGCTCAGCTCCCTCCCAGCTCCCTCATAGATCTCCATCTTGGAGCGACAAAACAAATTTCCATTCATCACCAGCTCTTCAGGAAACACGACGCATTCTGAGGCCCTTCGTACAAGCCGGCCATCAAACTAAGGAAGGAGAAGTGCCCAGGCAGCTGATGTTCAGCACGATCCCAGACAGGAATTCAAATAATGGCCATAGATAAAGGAGTGGAATTAGGCTCCACGGCCCATCAAATGTGCTCCGCCATCCAATCACGGCGAAGATATTTCTTAACCCTTCTCCCTGTAACCTTTCATCCCCTACTTAATCAGGAACTTGTCTTATATATATATACTCAATGACCTGACCTCCACCTGCGCCAGTGAGTTCCACAGAGTCACCACCCTCCGGCTGAAGAAATTCCTCCCCATCTCAGTTGAAAGGGTTCCCCCCTTCACTCTGAGGCTGTGCCCTCAGGGTCCTGATTTCTCCCATTTGTGGACAGATCTTCTCCGTGCCCATTCTACCCAGGCCTCTCGGTACTCTGTCAGCTTCAATCAAATGCCCCCTTCGTCCTTCTAAACCCCAGTTTTAGGAATACTGACCCAGTATCCTCAACCAGATCTCAAAATGATAAGCCTTTCGTTCCCGGGATAATTCTTGTGACCCCCCCCCCTCCAGATTCCCTCTGACACCAACCCCTCCTTCCTTTGATATAGGACCCAAAGCTGCTCTCAACATTCCAAACGTAGTCTGACTGGAGCTTTATACAACCTCAACTGGACACCTCTGCCCTTGTATTCTAACCCTCTTGAAGTGATTCCATGAGATTCTGTGAGCATTGCTCTGGCTTTCCTTACTTCCAGAAGAACCTGCATGTTAACCGTAAGAGGATCCTGAACTAGGACTCCCAAGCTCCTTTGTGCTTCAAATTCCCACATTTGGAAGACAGTTTATGCCTGTATTCTTCCTGCCAAAGTGCATGACCTCGCACTTTCCCCACATTGTATTCCATCTGCCACTTCCTTGCCCACTCTCCCAGCCTGTCCAAGTCTAAATGCAGCCTCCCCACTTCCTCAACACTACCTGCCACGTCACTGCTCTCTGTGTCATCACTGCAATAATACCCTACGGTTTTGTCATCCAGGTGATGAACATGTAATGTGAACAGTTGTGGTTCTAACAAGGACCCCTGTGGAACCCTGCTAGTCACCAGCTGCCATCCTGAGGAAGACCCCTTTGTGCCCACTCTCAGTCAGCCAATTCTCTATCCACGGGCCTAACTCCCTGGGCTCCTATCTTATTTCACAGCCTCCTGTGCGGCACCTTATCAAAGGCGTTCTGGAGTAATGATGAAGAGTAACAGTGCCCTTCCTACATGCCTTTTCTATCTCCTGATTTATTTCTGTCCCCACGTCCTGATGATGATTAGGAGGCCTGCAAATGGCTCCCATCAGGGTCTTGTTTTTCTGCGTCTGTGGTTCCTCAGGCATGATATACAGTCCACCCCTTCCGACTGTACACCATTTCTGATTCTTGATTTCCTTTCATTTCTTACGAACCCATCCCCTCTGTTCACCTGCCTGCCCTTTCACTAGTACACTTATCCTTAGATAATCTGTACTTCTCTGTCCTGGAGAAAGTGAGGTCTGCAGATGCTGGAGATCAGAGCTGAAAATGTGTTGCTGGAAAAGCGCAGCAGGTCAGGCAGCATCCAAGGAACAGGAGATTCGACGTTTTGGGCATTCCTGAAGAAGGGCTTATGCCCGAAACGTCTCTGTCCGCCTCATCTTCTGCCTCCAACCACAAGGAATGAACTCAGATTTCTCCAGTTTCCTCATTTCCCCTCCCCCCACCTTGTCTCAGTCGGTTCCCTCAACTCAGCACCGCCCTCCTAACCTGCAATCTTCTTCCTGACCTCTCCACCCCCACCCCACTCCGGCCTATCACCCTCACCTTGACCTCCTTCCACCTATCACATCTCCATCACCCCTCCCCCAAGTCCCTCCTCCCTACCTTTTATCTTAGCCTGCTGGACACACTCTCCTCACTCCTGATGAAGGGTTTATGCCCGAAATGTCGAATGCCCTGTTCCTTGGATGCTGCCTGACCTGCTGTGCTTTAACCAGCAACACATTTTCAGCTGCCCGCCATCTCCCCAGCATCGTTGCTGTGTGTGTATGGGGGAGGAATGGGGTAAACACCCTTCTGTGAAAAAGGCTTTTGCCCAAGTTTCCAACTGGATGTCTTAGTTACCATCTTATATTAGTGTCTTCCACAAATGAAAGCACCATCTCTCTCTTTCTACCCTGTCAAACGTCTCCAATTTCAAAAGGCCTCTATAACTGAATTGCACATGAGTGTGTTTAAGCTTTTCCTTCTGGGAGACCTTGAAGAGAAACAGGTTTAACCAGCCTTTTCATGTGTTAGTGATTAACTCGGGACTCCTCTGAGCTCTCCTCATTGAAATCTCTCAGTGTGACTCTTTATCGTCCACTTCCTCATTTGCTAGTCTGGTTTCCCCTTCACCCCAGTTCTGCTATCACTCGTGAATCATCTCCACACCAGATAAAATTCCTACCTGATTCCCGTGAACACCGCTGATCACAAGTGAAATAAGAAGTGGTGGTGCAGGGACAGGCCAGGAAACACAATACAATGACAGAGAATCCCTCGCGAAATGGATGGAAATGGCGCTTGCAGTTGTCGGTCTACAAGTTGGCCCATCAAAAGCCCTTTCCGAATTCGACTGAATCACCTCTTTACTTGCACATGGGGTGTAGGGTGTAGACAACAGTGGATTCCCTCAGGGAATCAGTGAGATTGGATCAGGGTCCTGGTAAAGGTACACAATGTTGGAGAGGAGGCAATAGTTTAGTCAGCCCTGAGTAACCATGGCCTCAGGAAAACTGGGAGGGTGGAACTTGGCAGCGAAGTTTGATGGAAGTCTCGAGTCTGGAGACGACCGGAAGGCCAAGCATTTTGTCTCAACAGAGTTTACGTTTTCAGGCACAGCGAGGACGACTAAGACCCCGACATGGCGGGCAGCAAGCACGTGACCATTCTCAGGTGCAATTGCGATTTGTCACAGTGGGAGGGGGAATAAATATTAATTTCTTGAAGCATGGAGTCCTTTGCCATGCCATGCTCTGGAGAAAGTAACAAGAGAATGCAGTGTTCAGTGGTGGCAGGACACAGGGAAGCTCAGAGCAACAGAGCGATCTGGGAAAGGGATGTGTGTCACAAATCTCTGATGGTGGCAGGAAAGTTTGGTGGAGTGGTTCGGAAGGTAGAGGCAGAGATTTTAGGAGCACATTGATGCTGATCAGTGTTTTGGTTAGGTCACAGCTGGAATAATGTGTTCCCATTCAGTCCCCACGCTGTAGGAAGGGTGTGGTTGTAATGGAGGGGGTGCAGGGCAGACCCACCAGGGTGTAGCCTGGGATTTCAGTCATGCAGACAATCTGCATGGGCTTGGGCTGTTATCTTTGGGGCAGAGAGAGTTGAGGGGAGACCTGATAGAGATTATGAGGGGCACAGACAAGGTGGATAGGAAACAGCTGTTCCCCTTAGTCAAAGGATGGGTAACAAGGGGCCACCATTTTCAAGTAAAAAGTGAGGTCTGCAGATGCTGGAGATCAGAGCTGAAAATGTGTTGCTGGTTAAAGCACAGCAGGTCAGGCAGCATCCAAGGAACAGGAAAATCGACGTTTCACGTCAGAGCCCTTCATCAGGAATGAGGAAAGTGTGTCCAGCAGGCTAAGATAAAAGGTAGGGAGGAGGGACTGGGGGGAGGGGCGATGGAGATGTGATAGGTGGAAGGAGGTCAAGGTGAGGGTGATAGGCCGGAGTGGGGTGGGGGCGGAGAGGTCAGGAAGAGGATTGCAGGTTAGGAGGGCGGTGCTGAGTTGAGGGAACCGACTGAGACAAGGTGGGGGGAGGGGAAATGAGGAAACTGGAGAAATCTGAGTTCTCCCGTTGGAGAAACCTCCTTTGTGGTTGGAGGGTTCCCAGGCGGAAGATGAGGCGCTCCTCCTCCAACCGTCGTGTTGTTATGTTCTGCCGATGGAGGAGTCCAAGGACCTGCATGTCCTCGGTGGAGTGGGAGGGAGAGTTAAAGTGTTGAGCCACGGGGTGGTTGGGTTGGTTGGTCCGGGCGTCCCAGAGGTGTTCTCTGAAACGTTCCGCAAGTAGGCGGCCCGTCTCCCCAATATAGAGGAGGCCACATCGGGTGCAGCGGATGCAATAGATGATGTGTGTGGAGGTACAGGTGAACTTGTGGCGGATATGGAAGGATCCCTTGGGGCCTTGGAGGGAAGTGAGGGAGGAGGTGTGGGCGCAAGTTTTGCATTTCCTGCGGTTGCAGGGGAAGGTGCCGGGAGTGGAGGTTGGGTTGGTGGGGGGTGTGGACCTGACGAGGGAGTCACGAAGGGAGTGGTCTTTGCGGAACGCTGATAGGGGAGGGGAGGGAAATATATCCCTGGTGGTGGGGTCCGTTTGGAGGTGGCGGAAATGACGGCGGATGATACGTTGTATACGGAGGTTGGTGGGGTGGTAGGTGAGAACCAGTGGGGTTCTGTCTTGGTGGCGGTTGGAGGAGTGGGGCTCAAGGGCGGAGGAGTGGGAAGTGGAGGAGATGCGGTGGAGGGCATCGTCGATCACGTCTGGGGGGAATCTGCGGTCCTTGAAGAAGGAGGCCATCTGGGCTGTGCGGTGTTGGAACTGGTCCTCCTGGGAGCAGATGCGGCGGAGACGAAGGAATTGGGAATATGGGATGGCGTTTTTACAGGGGGCAGGGTGGGAGGAGGTGTAGTCCAGGTAGCTGTGGGAGTCAGTCGGTTTATAATAGATGTCTGTGTTGAGTCGGTCGCCCGAGATAGAAATGGAAAGGTCTGGGAAGGGGAGGGAGGAGTCTGAGACGGTCCAGGTGAATTTCAGGTCGGGATGGAAGGTGTTAGTAAAGTTGATGAACTGTTCAACCTCCTCGTGGGAGCACGAGGCAGCGCCGATACAGTCATCGATGTAGCGGAGGAAAAGGTGGGGGGTGGTGCCAGTGTAGCTGCGGAAGATGGACTGTTCCACATATCCTATGAAGAGACAGGCATAGCTGGGGTCCATGCGGGTGCCCATGGCAACTCCTTTAGTTTGGAGGAAGTGGGAGGATTGAAAAGAGAAGTTATTCAGGGTGAGGACCAGTTCAGTCAGTCGGAGGAGGGTGTCAGTGGAAGGGTACTGGTTGGTGCGGCGGGAAAGGAAGAAGCGGAGGGCTTTGAGTCCTTCGTGATGGGGGATGGAGGTGTACAGGGACTGGATGCCCATCGTGAAAATAAGGCGTTGGGGACCGGGGAAGCGAAAATCCTGGAGGAGGTGGAGGGCGTGGGTGGTGTCCCGAACGTAGGTGGGGAGTTCTTGGACTAAAGGGGACAGAACCGTGTCGAGGTACGCGGAGATGAGTTTGGTGGGGCAGGAGCAGGCCGAGACAATGGGTCGGCCGGGACAGTCAGGTTTGTGGATTTTGGGCAGGAGGTAGAAACGGGCGGTGCGGGGTTGTGGGACTATGAGGTTGGAGGCGGTGGATGGGAGATCCCCTGAGGTGATGAGGTTATGGATGGTCTGGGAGATGATGGTTTGGTGGTGGGAGGTGGGATCGTGGTCAAGGGGACAGTAGGAGGAGGCGTCCGTGAGCTGGCGTTTGGCCTCAGCGGTATAAAGGTCGGTGCGTCAAACTACCACCGCGCCTCCCTTGTCTGCGGGTTTGATGGTGAGGTTGGGATTGGAGCGGAGGGAGTGGAGGGCTGCACGTTCTGAGGGTGAGAGGTTGGAGTGGGTGAGAGGGGTGGACAGGTTGAGTCGGTTAATGTCACGGCGGCAGTTGGCTATAAATAGATCGAGGGCGGGTAAGAGGCCAGCACGGGGTGTCCAGGTGGATGGGGTGTGTTGGAGGCAGGAGAAGGGTCGTCAGAGGGTGGGCGGGAGTCTTGGTTGTAAAAGTAGGCACGGAGGTGAAGGCGGCGGAAGAATTGTTCAATATCTCGGCGCGTGTTGAACTCATTAATCCGAGGGCGTAGGGGAACGAAGGTGAGGCCCCTGCTGAGGACTGATCTTTCATCCTCAGAGAGGGGGAGGTCTGGAGGGATGGTGAAGATCTGGCACGGCTGGGAGCTAGGACCTGGTGTGGGACTGGAGCTGGGGCTGGGGGCAGTGAAAGGCAGCAGGTTTCGAGGGGATTTGAGGACTTTCTTTTCACCCAGAGAGTGGTGGAAATCTGGAATATTTAATATTTAAATATTTGAAAAGTAGGAGAAAGGGAGGACTGCAGATGCTGGAGATCAGCACCGCACTCTCGAACCTTTAAAAAGCACTCGGATGAGCATTTTAAATGTTAGAATATTCAACATTGTGGGTCTAATGTGGGAAACAGGTTCGAGTGTAGATCTAATGTTGGTTTTCTTTTGCTGGTGTAGATTCAATGGGCTGAAGGACCTCTTTGGTACTTTATGATTGTCTGTCTCCTTTCTTTAATGTCGAACAAGCTGGTGGGTGTCCAACTGCATGTTTAACACCTACTGGAATATAACCCCCAAATTCCTCAAAACACAACACACCAAAGTACAGAAACACTCAGCAAGATCTGACGGATGGAGAGAGTCCTGACTCCAGGCTGATAAAGTTTAATCAGAATTGCAAAGCTTACAGGCACAAGAGAGACAATCTGTGGGTTATATACGTGGAGATATCCCCCCTTTAGTCACGCACTAGGAGTTATCTGCTCTGGCTCCTGGTGTGGGAACTGAACCCTCAGATCTCCAGCTCAGAGACCAGAGTACGACCCAGTCACCGGCACTCAGTGTCAGGAGGCAGGAGGAGCTTGTTAAAAGGTCCCCGTAAAATGGACAGCGCAAAGGAAAGCATCAACAACCACATCTCCTGCTCCAAGCCCATTGTTATCTCATCACATAAGCAGGAAGAGGCCATTCAGCCCATTGGATCTGCTCCTCCATTCATGGCTGATGGGATAGTCCTCACCTGCCTCGTCCCTGCAGCCCCTGATTTCCCTCAGTGTCTCCTCCAGATGGCGAAGATGGCACTGACCTGTGTAGCAGCCTCAGACCCAGACTGGCAGGATCTGGTCTCACAGCCGTGTCTGCTGGTTCGGAGGGTGGAGGAAAATATCCTTCCTCTGCACCTGCCTCTCAGAAAGGACCTCCCAGACCTCGGTCCAAACACTCACCCCCTCCCCACCACCGCACTGTCTGTCATGTCTGGGGTAACTCCAGACTGACAGGGCTTGGCCAGGCAGACAATGGGCCTTTTAATGACGGGAGCGGTGCTAGGAATGCTGGTTAATTCGCGTTAACCGGCAGTGGTAAGGTGGGACAAGAATTGGACATGAGGAATGCCGCAGGGTCGGGGGAGGTGCGGGGGAAATGGGTCTAATAAGGCGCAGTGAGAATTCTCACACAGCTTCATGTCGTAAAGCTCTCCAAATGGTGTAAGGTTCAGTCCGAGAGTGTCAGAGCTCGGTAAAAACATCGTGTGGAGAATAAAGTCTAACAACTAAAGTCACTTCGAAGAGAAACCCCTGAAGCTGTCTTGGAATTGACTTCTCCAGGAACAGCCGTGCTTCGAAACCACATCTCAAACTTTGGCCTGACAAACCATGCCAAGTCTCTGCCGCCGGGGCCCACACTCGCTCCCAGTCACACCCATGCCTCTCCCCTGTGCCTCCTGACCCCCCCTACACTCACCCCAGTCTGGTAACACCTTGGTTCCTTGCTGTATTCTTGCCCCAGCCCCTCTCCAACCTGCTCCTCAGCTTGGCAGCGTTCCGAGATTTCTGCATTGCTCCCAGTCTGCAGCAGCTTGTAGTCCACCCCACAGGCAGATCCCAGGAGTTCCCAGTGTGCTGAACCTCCCCCGTGTCTCCCTCTCCCTCTTCCTTCAGACATTGCTGGAAATGTAAAGACCCACCCCTCCCCGGAGCCAGCCCCTGGCTTTCTGCTTCATCCTGTGGCTGGGAGTCACGTTGAACTGGTGACCACTTCTGTGCAGTGTCTTGGGAGGGATGGCTGCCTCAAAACCAACCCCAGCTGGCTGGAGATCAGGAGCCATTGACCAGCTTGAACACACATTCGTCTCACCTGGGCGTGAGTCAGTGGGTATCACTTCTGCCTTAACCTCTCCTGGTCCGGCTGTGACACAAGCCAGTTCCGACATCTGTCACTCCTGACATCTTGGATTTGAGGACTACCACCCAGCTGGGCTGGGCCTCAGATGAGCCAACCCTCTCGGGCATCCCCCTCTTAGCGGTTGGGGCATTTCCCTTCCTACACGTAACAGTCCACGTGATTTACCCACTATCCTGCCCACTCTCCCAAAGCAGCCCGATAGCCCTGGGCATCCTCCCGGTGCTCTGCGTTCTTCAGCCCCCTCACCCTAGTTTGGCATCAATGCCAACCCTGCCCATTTCCCTCTGGAGTCCACACAGATATAAATCAGAAAGCGGTGATGCTAAAGCCTAGTCAGAACTGGGCACCTGGCACAGCACTTCACCCCTCACTCATTGCAGGCAGACCTGCTGTTTAATTCCTCCTCTGTGTGTGCCAAAGGCTTTGCGAGGTCACAGTTATGTAATTCATGTGCCTGTCTGGATGCCAGGGGTCTGTTTAGATTCAGAACCAGACACCCACCTCCTCCTGGCCACTTCCTGAAAGTCAAGGCCCGTACCTTTTCCTATTATTGAAGAATAAGTATAAACAGCTATTTCAAATTCATTCACAGATGGCTGGAGGAGTTTGCAGTAAAGGAGAATGCGAAGGAACAGGAAGAAGCTAAGGGAAGAGAAAGAGAGTTATTGCCTGGATAGCAATTTCACCGAGCATCCCACTCAACTCATCAGAATCAGCAGAGCCCCGAAATAGATTTGTTCAAATTTATTGCTGACTGACTGCGTGGGAGTGCTGCTGTTTACTGCGGCTCCTCAGGACCCCGGTGCGAGTAAGGAAGTTTCACTGCTCTGTTGTGATCGAGCCAGTTGTTTTTTTTTGGTCATAGCTGCCCGTGTGTTTCTCTTCTTCATCTTGCTCAGGGAAAGCCCATCTGCACTTTTGCCAAAATCTTCCGGGGAAATCTACAAACTGGTCCACCGGCTCCCTCTCGGCTTTTACACTCGACAAACTCCCTCTCCCTCATCCCACCCCTCACCCTGCACCCCTCCCCACCCCCTTCCCCAACATACCAGTTTATCCAGCCTGGTAGTCAAAGGATTTAATGCTCCTCAATCTCAAAGTTCCCTGAGTACCAAAGGTTTTTTGGAGTTACGCATCAAGCCAGTAGGGAACTGACTCATTCTGTGCAAGTACAGAGCAGCACGCTGGCCCAGTGGGTAGCACTCCTATCTCAGAGGACCCAGGTTTGATTCTATTCTCAGACATGTGGAGTTTGCACATTCTCCCCGTGTCTGCGTGGGTTTCCTCCCGGTGCTCTGGTTTCCACCCGTAGTCCAAAGATGTGCAGGTTAGGGTGGATTGGCCACGCTAAATTGCCCGTAGTGTTCAGGGATGTGTAGGCTAGGGTAGATTAGTCAGGGGAAGTGCAGGGTAAGGAAAGGGGGTTGGGTCCGGGTGGGACACTCTTCAGAGGGTTGGTGTGGACTCATTGGGCCGAATGGCCTGTTTTCCACACGGTAGGGATTCTATGGAAGTGGAATCTTTTCCACCTGCTCAGATATTTATATACCTGTTGTGGTTCTGTTTGCCGAGCTGGAAGTTTTTGTTGCAAACGTTTCGTCCCCTGGCTAGGCGACATCATCAGTGCTTTGGAGCCTCCTGCAAAGCTCATCCCTAGACGTGATAGTACAGAGAACACCGAACAGAGAATTCACCACAAGGGTACACAGGAAAACAACACACACAGACCAAGTCCTAAACTATGAAAGTAACCACCCCAACACACACAAACGAAGCTGCATCAGGACACTATTCAAAAGAGCTACAACGCACTGCAGTACACCAGAACTGCGAAAAGAGGAAGAGGAACACCTATACAAGGTATTCGCCAAAAATGGATACCCGCGCAACTTTATCAACAGACGCCTAAGAGACAGACCACGGAACGAAGACATGCCACAACCAAAAGGACTAGCCACACTACCATACATCAGGAGCGTTTCAGAACTGACAGCCAGACTACTGCGACCCTTAGGACTCATAACGGCACAAAAACCAACACCCACGCTCAGACAACAACCCACTAGAACGAAGGACCCGATACCCAACATGAGCAAAACTAATGTAGTTTATAAAATACCATGCAAGGACTGCACAAAACACTATATAGGACAAACAGGAAGACAGCTAACAATCCGCATACATGAACACCAACTAGCCACGAAACGACACGACCAGCTATCCCTAGTAGCCACACACTCAGACAACAAGCAACACGGATTCAACTGGGAAAACACTACTATCATAGGGCAAGCCAGACAGAGAACAGCCAGGGAATTCCTAGAGGCATGGCATTCATCCACAAACTCCATCAACAAACACATCGACCTGGACCCAATATACCAACCACTACAGCGGACAGCTGAAACTGACACCCGGAAGCGGCAAGGACAGACCACTATAAATACTGGAAGAAACATCAAAGAAGCGCTTCGCAGGAGGCTCCAGAGCACTGATGATGTCTCCTAGCCAGGGGACGAAACGTTTGCAACAAAAACTTCCAGCTCGGCGAACAGAACCACAACAATGAGCACCCGAGCTACAAATCTTCGCACAAACTTTGAATTTATATACCTTCCCAGGTCACAACCCAGACACAGGCTATATGATCTAAAATTGGGAGTAGACCATTCAGCCCATCCAGTCTGCCCCCCCATTCAATGAGATTGTGGCTGGCCTGATAAAACTCAACTCCCGTTTTCCCCATTACTCTTGGTTCCCTTCTGGACTAAACATTTGCCCAACTCAGCCTTGAATATCCTCGATGATCCAACCCCGACAGCTCTCTGCAGTAAAACATTCACTCCCATCTGAGAGAAGACATTCCTCCCCATCTCTGTCTTCAATGGGTGTCACCCTACCCTGAGATTCTATCAATATCCCGGGGGTTAGCATTGACCAGAAACTGAACTGGGCTTGCCATATAAATACAATGGCTTCAACAGTAGATCAGGGGTTGGGAATCCTGCAGCGAGTAACTCACCTCCTGACTCCCCACAGCATGTCCACCATCTACAAGGCACAGGTCAGGAGTGTGAGGGAAGACACTCCACTCACTCGAGTCTTGAAGGTGCCACATCGGTCAAAGCTGCCTACTTCTGTGGCATCCATCCACCATCTTCAACATTCACCCCCTTCACCACTAACAAGATGCACTGCAGGAACTTACCAAGTCTCCTTGGAAAGCACCTTCCAAACCTCCTTCCTCTACCATCGGGTAGGTAAGGGTAGCGAGAACACCACTCTCTGCACCCACTCACCATCGGACATAAGTATATCGCCACACCTTCTCAGTCGCTGGGTTAAATGCCAAACTCCTGGAAGTCCAGGGCTGAAGCAGCTCAAGGCAATGGCTGACCCATCATCACTTCCAGGGCAGTTAGGGACAAGCAGTGACTAGCTGAAAATGTGTTGCTGGAAAAGCGCAGCAGGTCAGGCAGCATCCAAAGAGCAGGAGAATCGATGTTTCGGGCATGAGCCCTTCTTCAGGATTTTCCTGAAGAAGGGCTCATGCCCAAAACGTCGAATCTCCTGCTCCTTGGATGCTGCCTGACCTGCTGCGCTTCTCCAGCAACACATTTTCTGCTCTGATCTCCAGCATCTGCAGACCTCACTCTCTCCTACAAGCAGTAACTAGCCAGTGACTCCAATATCAAGTGAATGAAAAATGTGAAAAAATATACTGCTGGCAGCCCACTGCTCACCACTGTAAGGGGCCTTTCAAATGGGTGAAGACATTAATTATGAACCAAGGCATGCCCGGCCAATTGAGATGTCTGTTCCTCCCGCAGTGTTCCCACCTGGAATTCCTAAACATGTGACTAGTTTACTCGAGATCCCAATGCTGATCATCTGGAGCTGGTGCTTTGGCCTTCAGAGCAGTCCAGCCTGTTACTGGGCACAGAGCAGGAACCCACTGGCCATTGCTCTCCCTTTGGCTTCTTCTGAGAGCCCTGAGGCTCCATGACCAATGCTGAAACAGGAAGAAAGTAGGCCCAGTTTTAACTTCTCAGCCTCCTCTGCTCCATGCGATGAGAGGGTTGGGCTGGGTGCTGGGCTCTGCTTCATGGGGCATGGATGTCTACGACAATACCCCCCGGGAGCAGAGAGACCCAACAAAATAACCAAGGCCAAACCAGGTGATACTAGCACAAGAAAGCTGGAAACATGGGGCAGATCAAACAGTCAGGGAACCTTCACTGGAACTTCATGCTGAACACCCTGTTAGCTTTTGGACTTCTGTAGTCTTCTGGACTCTAATAGAGTCCAAAAACTTCGCATTGTGCCCTCTCGCTCCATTTAGTCCAATGTTTACTATCTCTTTTGATTTACTGGGCAGGTCTTTGTGCTACTGCCTACTGCATCACTCCTTCTCATAGAGCAACTCAAATCTCATTCCGACCCAATCATTCTTCCTTCACTGTATCACTCACTGTTCCTTACGAGATCTTGTTACGTCCTTCTCCCACCAACACTACCAGGGATTTTCTCCTTGCTGTCCCTCCCAATTTCTAAAATCCTGATTTTTCTTCAATCCTGAAGAACGTTGATCAAATTGAATCTCTCCAGCCCTCGTGAAGAACAGGTGAGTTTGGAATCAGCTGGGTCGACGGAACAGATTGAAATGTTGTTTTTACATGTTGCTATATTTGACATTTCAATACGAAGAAACTGCGCTCGTTCAAAGCTAAAACACCAACGAGAGGCCTTCAAAGGAATATTTTGACTTTCCAAATCCCAAAACAACAAAATATGACAGAAACACACACACAAACACAGGTATAATGTTAAAAGTGTAGCGGGTCTACTACAAAAAGAAATATCAAGAATAATTTATACAAAGGTCATTTTAAAAGTCTTTCAAGCCCCTGAGGTGTTAGCTTTTATTCTGAGATGATGGTCACTGATTTGTATCCTTGCCAGCAGTGAAGCTTATAGATATCTTGGAGCATTTGATGAATGAACAGTTTTAAGATTTGCTTTTTAAAAGGTGTCATTTTTTGAGAAAAGGAGAGAAACAAAAATAAGGAGAAAGAGCAAGTCTTTCTGTTCTACTGTTACTAATCCTCTCTTCAGTGAGAAGACCTGAAATGTCAACTCTGCTTTCCCTCCATAGATGCTGCCTGACCTGCTGAGTTTCTCCAATAATTCCTGTTTTGGTTCTTTTCTCACTTCTGCCCACAACAATAATTTCCTGAAATGTTGCTCTGTTGTGTATTGATGTGTCTGGCTTCAATGTTTCTAATTAAACTGAATATAGGGGTTATAGAGTTCCCAAGATTTGTAAAGTTCCCCAGGTTATAAAGTTTATAAAGTTTCTGAAGTTCTCAAAGTTTCTAAAGTTTTCAAAGTTTGTAAGTTTCCCAAAGTTTATAAAGTACTCAACATTTATGAAGCTAGCAAAGTTATAAAGTTCCCAAGGAATACAACATTTTCAAAGTTTATATAGTTCTCAAAGTTTATAAAGTTCCCAAAGTTTATAAAGTTTTCAAAGTTTGTTAAACTCTCAAAGTTTATAAAGGTCCTTTAGTTTATAAAGTCTCAAGGTGTTAGATTTGGAGGTAAGTGAGCGCTTTGGTGATAGTGACTATAATTCTATGATGTTTACTTTAGGATAAAAGGGATAGGTATACAACGCAGGGCAAGAGTTATTGCTGGGGTAAAGGTAATTATGATGTGATTTGGCAAGATTTAAGATGCACAGGATGGGGAAGGAAACTGCAGGGGTTGGGCACGACTTGTAAGTTTGCAGATTGGAGGTGTAGTAGACAGTGAAGATGGTTACCTCAGATTACAACAAGATCTTGATCAGATGGTCCAATGGGCTGAGAAGTGGCAGATGGAGTTTAATTTAGATAAATGCGAGGTGTTGCATTTTGGGAAAGCAAATCTTAGCAGGGCTTATACAGTTAATGGTAAGGTCCTAAGGAGTGTTGCTGAACAAAGAGACTTTGGAGTGCAGTTTCGTAGCTCCTTGAAAGTGGAGTCACAGGTAGATAGGATAGTGAAGAAGGCATTTGGTATACTTTCCTTTATTGGTCAGAGTATTGAGTACAGGAATTGGGAGGTCATGTTGCAGCTGTACAGTATGTTGGTTAGGCCACTGTTGGAATATTGCAAATGCTTGACTTCTTCCTAGTGAAAGGATGTTGTGAAACTTGAAAGGGTTCAGAAAAGACTAGATTAGGTTAGGATACCTGGTCAGCATGGAGGTGATGGACCGAAGGGTCTGTTTCCATGCTCAGTGACTCCATGTTTGAAATGTGGAGCTTATTCAAAGATCAGCTACTGTGTATCCTTCATATGTATGGACCTTTCAGACAGGGAGGAAATGGTCAAGTGAAGGAGCAGTGCTTTACTAAAGAACTTGAATCTCTTGTCAAGAGGAAGAAGAAGGCCTACATTAGGATGAGATGTGATGGCTCAGGTATGGCGCTTGAGAGTTACAGGTTAGCCAGGAAAGACCTAAATAGAGAGCTAAGGAGAACCAGGAGGGGACGTGAGAAGTCTTTGGCAGATATGATCAAGGAAAACCTGAAAGCTTTCTATAGATATATCAGGAATAAAAGAATGACTAGAGAAAGGTTAGGGCCAATCAAGGATAATAGTGGGAAAGAGTCTGAGGAGATAGAGGAAGTGCAAAATTAATATTTTTCATCATTATTCACCCTGGAAAAAGACAATGTTGTCAAAGAGAATATTGAGATATAGGCTACTAGACTGGATGGGATTGACTTTCACAAGGAAGAGGTGTTAGCAATTCCGGAAAGTGGGAAAACCGCTAAGTCCTCTGGGTCGGATGGGATTTAGCATAGAACTCACAAAATTTATTGAGTTCCTTGAGCTGGTGACCAAACAGGTGGGATGAGGGTAAAGTGGTCGATGTGGTGTATTTGAATTTCAGTAAAGTGTTTGATAAGGTTCCTCACGGTACATAAAGTACAGAGGCATGGGATTGAGGGTGATTTAGTGGTTTGGATCAGAAACTGACTAGCTGAAAGAAGACAGAGGGTGGTGGTTGATGGGAAATGTTCATCCTGGAGTTCAGTTACCAGTGGTGTACCGCAAGGGTTGGTGTTGGGTCCATTGCTGTTCGTCATCTTTATAAACGACCTGGATAAGGGTGTAGAAGGATGAGGGTGCACTAACGTCGGTGGTGTTGTAGATAGTGGCAAAGGATGTTGCAGGTTACAGAGAGGCATTGATAAGCTGCAGAGCTGGGCTGAGAGGTGGCAAATGGAGTTTAATGCGTAAAAGCATGGGGTGATTCAGTTTGGAAGGAGCTACAGGAATAAGCAGAGAGATATTGGTGTCCCTAGACATAAATCCCTGAAGTTTGCCACCCAGGTTGATAGGGTTGTTAAGAAGGCAGAGGGCGTGTTAGCTTTTGTTGGTAGAGGGAGTGAGATTGGAGCCATGAGGTCATTCTGCAGCTGTACAAAACTCTGGTGCGGCCGCACTTGGAAAACGGTATACAGTTCTGGTCACCACATTATAGGAAGGATGTGGAAGCTTTGGAAAGGGTTCAGAGGAGATTTATCAGGATGTTGCCTGGTATGGAGGGATGGTCTTATGAGGAAAGACTGAGGGATTTTGAGGCAAGAAAAAGGTTGAGAGGTGACTTAATTGAGAGGTATTAGATAATCAGAAGGTTAGGTAAGATGGACAGTAAGAGGATGGTGATGGCTAGCAGGAGGAGGCATAGCTTTAAACGGAGGGGAATAGATATAGGACAGATGTCAGAGACAGTTTCTTTACTCAGAGAATAGCAGGGACGCACTGCCTGCAACAGTAATAGACTCACCAGCTGTAAGGCCTGCAGCCCAACAAATCCACACTGACCCTCCAAAGAGAAACCCACCCCTCCCATATTTACCCCTGACTAATCCACCTAACACTACGGGCAATTTAGCATGGCCGATTCACCTAATCTGCACATCTTTGGACTGTGGGAGAAAACCGACGCAGACACAGGGAGAATGTGCAAACTCCACACAGCCAGTTGCCCGAGGCGGGAATTGAACCCTGGTCCCTGGCGCTGTGAGGCAGCAGTGCTAACCACTGAGCCACCGTGCCACCCATATGTCACCTACACACATGGAATAGTGTCGGTTAAATGGGCTTCAGGTTGGTTCCACAGGTCAGTGCAGCATCGAGGGCTGAAGGGCCTGTACTGTGGCTGTAATCTTCTGGGTTCTATGTCCATCCCAATGTGTGAAACATCTAGAGAGGTGTGAAACAGACAGGAGATTCAGATCTGAGTCACTGGTTTGAGTCATTGTGAAGGCCTGTTCACTTTAACTCAGGCACATTCTTTACTGAGGTTTCCGGGATTCTTGGGTCAGTCTGGCAGGTCACTTTAAGTTCATTTTGTTTTCCTTTTTTTAAACGCGATAGTGTTTACTCCCGATGTTGGTCATCAGAAATGGGAGGTCCATTTTGACAATGGCCATGAAGTCTTAGATTACAAAAGTTTACCATCACAGATACGTTTACAATAAACGTTGCTGGCATCGTATGAATGTCAACAGCTGCCTGGAATAAAGGCCAAGTGACAACCGTGGTTTCCGCCTTGCAGTTTAAACGTTGTTCTGGTTAAAACTGAACGAGGGACAGCCTGCAGAGTGCAGAGCTTTCGCAGCTCCTCAGCTGCAGCAGTCGCTGACTGGAACGGGTGACTGATGGAGAGAGTGGGTCTGCCTTCCACTGCAGGAACCAAGTGGGGAAACTAGGGCCTGGGCCTACACTCCAATCCCCCTGGCAGAGTGAGAGACTGCTGCTCTGAAAGCAGTGGGCCAAACACAGAGTGTGTGTGTGTATGTATATGTGTGTGTATGTATATATGTGTGTGTGTGTGTGTGTATGTATGTATATGTGTGTGTATGTATATATGTGTGTGTGTATGTATATATATGTGTGTGTGTGTGTGTGTGTGTGAGAGAGAGATATCACGCAGCGAGCAGGAAGAGGAACAAAAAGCTGACACCCATCTCGAAACAGCAACGCTGCTTTCTTCCCACACATGCCATCCGATCTGCTGAGTTTCTCTTTTGATTTCAGCACCTGCAGTCCTTTGTTTGGTTTCCGTGAAACGAGGAGAGAGCTGACAAAGTTATTCAAAGCAGCAGACTGCATCTCAGGGGGAAGTGTTGACTCACAGTTGGTGCACTGTGTGGTAAGGCAGTCAGTAAAAGGCAGCATTGTGTGGGGATAAATTCCTAGCCTTGAGCAGCATTGTGTGGGGATAAATTCCTAGCCCCGAGCTATCAATACCCCGAGTAAAGAGAGGCCCGTGCAAAATCAGCCACGTTCCAATTCTTATTGAAAAAGGCGATGTTAAAAACAGTTAGCAAAATGCTTGGTCAATCAGGCTAGGCTAAGATGGGTTTGAAATGAAGGAGAGAGTCGAGGATCTTCCCCAAGTGTTTCTTCGATGGTCGGGTGCAGGCTGACTGAAGCACACCATGAGAAGAAAGCTTTCAGTCTCAGAGTCACTCAGATACTGCTGCCGAGAGTTACACTGTGAGCAAACGGAATATTTCCTCAACCAGTCCATGCCCATTAGTGATGACAAAGACAGCTAGGAATATAGGTGCGCCACTGTAGGGACCAATATACACATACACCTCAGAATCAACATAGGACCATAGATATAAGAGTAGAAGTAAGGCCATCCGGCCCATCGAGACCATTCCACCATTTAATCATGGCTGATGGGCATTTCAATGCCACTTACCCGCACTCTCCCCGTATCCCTTTAGGTTTTAAAGATTAAGAATTCAATCTCGGCCTTGAATTTAACGTCCCGGCCTCCTCTGCACTCTGCGGCACTGAATTCCACAGGCCCCTATTCTGTGGCTGGAGAAATGTCACCTCATTTCCATTCTAAATTGACCCCCCTCTAATTCTAAGGCTGTGCCCATGGGCCCTAGTATCCCCGCCTAATGGCAACAGCTCCCCAGCGTCCACTCTTTCTAAGCCCCGTATTATTTTGTACGTTTCTATTAGATCCCCCCGCAACCTTCAAAACTCAAATGAATACAATCCCAGGATCTGCAGCTGTTCAGCATATGTTAGACCTACCATTCCAGGGATCATCCGTGTGAATCTTCTTGGACATGCTCCAATGCCAGGATGCTCCTTCCACACCATGGTTAATGGGATGTTATACTTTGTAATGGTGCAGTGAAGGGTCACTAGATTCACTAACTGGTTTGTCTCCACAGATGCAGACAGATCTGCTGAGTTTCTGCTTTAGTTTCTCTGGTATGGAAACAGGCCCTTCGGCCCAAAAAGTGCACACCGACCCGCTGAAGCGCAACCCACCCATACCCCTACATATACCCCTTACCTAACACCACGGGCAATTTAGCATGGCCAATTCACCTGACCCGCACATCTTTGGACTGTGGGAGGAAACCGGAGCACCCGGAGGAAACCCACGCAGAGAACGTGCAAACTCCACACAGTCAGTCACCTGAGGCGGGAATTGAACCCGGGTCTCTGGTGCTGTGAGGCAGCAGTGCTAACCACTGTGCCACCGTGCACAGTTCTTTTGTCTTATGAGCAAAATATAGCTAAGCTCCATTGGGATGTGGTGGTGAGACCACATCTCAAATACTGTGGGCAGTTATAGTCTCATTTAAAGAAGGAAGGAAACAAACCCATTAGAAAAAGTTTACAAGTGGTTTGTTAGATTGATACCTGCAGATTACCCTGTGAAGGATGGATTTAGCAGATGCTGAAGAAACTCAGCAGGACTGGCAGTAACTGTAGAGGGAAAGCAGAGTTATAAATCCAGTGAAAGCTATTTCAACAGCTTGGGTTATGCTTCCACTGGGACTACGTAGAGTCCTGAACAGTCTCAGCACTTAGACGTAGAAAGGACGAAATGGCCTGACCACTGAGGAGCTGTTTGAGATGTTCAAGACAGAAATTGGGATTGGTTTACCCCCCCCGCCCCCCACCAGTGATTGGTCAACTCTGGAAGTCACTCTCAATTGGGTCTTAAAGCTGCTAGACAGAAAAATCATAGGTTTTAAAAAGGTAGTTGGGAAAGTGTAGAATTCAAAACAACCAGAAGAGTTAAAATCTTAAGGCTCAAGCAGATGCAAGGTGGCAAATGGTCCACATCTGCACCTCTTTAGTGAATGCAACTCAACAATGCTGTATCAGTCTAGCAGAAGCATTCAATTCCTACACTAGGGTAGCGGGAAGATCAGGCCTATGCTGTCTCACACAGCATGGAAAGGAGAGCTGAGTATTAGCTATTTAAACCAAATTGATATGAGCTTGTTCTGGTTCTGTTCGCCGAGCTGGGAATTTGTGTTGCAGACGTTTCATCCCCTGTCTGGGTGACATCCTCAGTGCTTGGGAGCCTCCTGTGAAGCGCTTCTCTGATGTTTCCTCCGGCACTTATAGTGGTTTGCCTCTGCTGCTTCCGGTTGTCAGTTCCAACTGTCCACTGCAGTGGCTGGTATATTGGGTCCAGGTCGATGTGCTTATTGATTTGAATGAATGAATCAGTGAATGAGTGCCATGCCTCTAGGAATTCCCTGGCTGTTCTGTCCTATAATAGCGTTGTCCCAGTTGAGCTCCTGTTGCTTGCCATCTGCATGTGTGGTTACTAAGGATAGCTGGTCGTGTTGTTTCATGGCTAGTTGTTCATGAATGTGGATGGTTAGTGATCTTCCTGTTTGTCCTATGTAATGTGGTGTACAAAATCCCATGCAAGGACTGCACAAAACACTATATAGGACAAAACAGGAAGACAGCTAACAATCCACATCCATGAACACCAACTTGCCATGAAACGACATGACCAGCTATCCTTAGTAGACACACACACAGATGACAAGCAACGGGAGCTCAACTGGAACAACACTATTTTATAGGACAAACCAAACAGAACAGCCAGGGAATTCCTAGAGGCATGGCACTCATCCACAGATTCAAATCAATAAGCACATTGACCTGGACCCAATATACCGGCCACTGCAGCGGACAGCTGGAACCGACAACCAGAAGCGGCAGATACAAACCACTATAAATGCCGGAGGAATCAGCACAGAAGCAGTTCACAGGAGGCTCTCAGCACTGAGGATGTCACCTAGACAGGGGATAAAACATCTGCAACACATTCCCAGCTCGGTGAACGGAACCACAACAACGAGCACCCGAGCTACAAATCTTCTCCCCAACTTTGACATGATCTCATTGAGCATCTCCAGCTTCCCCAATAGTGGGCCTCAAAGCCCAACCACAGCCGGAAATATCAGCTTGAAGCAAGAGGTAGTGATATTCATTAATGTGTACTGCCTGGTTGAGGTGGTCAGATATAGCCCATAGTTCCATAAGGGATGGAAACATCTTCTCAAACAGATGGGTAGGGACACATCCATGGAAAAACATGCAACAAATGAAACAGGTTAAAGCAACATGAACCAGAGATGGTGAAAAAGCACTGTTGTGCAGTGTCCATGCAAGTCATCATACACCAGTACCTCAGGGTTAATGGAACATAATGCAGTTACAGCCACAGTGAAGCTACAGGAGATGTTCAAACATCTGATAACAGCCAAGAAGCAACCAAAGGCTATTGGCATATGCTTTCAAATATTTCAATGCATCAAGGTTCATCCTATAGCATCTCTCTAACCTTGCCCCTGTTTAAGAGAGAGGATTCTAGGGAAAGAGCACCATCTGTAAGCTGCCCTCTCACCACAGACTTGGAAAGCTACCACTAGTCACATGCAACTCCACTGCCAATACTCCAGGAACTACAGCCTGCGAGGGCAGCTCAGCAACCTCAAGGAGAGCCAGGCAGGAGATGCTGGCCTGGCCAGGGATTCCCACCTCCTGGGGAAAACAAAATCAAAAGCCCCCTTGGAGCAGGTCATTAGGCCCATCGAGTCCAACAGAGAACCAACTAGACCCACCTTCCTATGCCTGCCCCTGCATTTCTCAGGACCAATCCATCAAAACTGCACATCTTTGGACAGAGAGAAAAGCCACACAAAAAAAACACATTTAAGAGAATCTTAAATGAGAATAATGGAGGATATTTACGTGGGGCAAAAATACAAGTAAAGATCAATTGGGTCAAGTGGCTGAGCTACTATAATAGAATAGTGTGAAGAATTCTAAAGTCTCCATGGTTGCAGGGAGGGGGGTGGGGGGAGTGGAGGGGAAGGGGGTAAGTGAGGACTGCAGATGCTGGAGAGCAGAGTTGTGGTGCTGGAAAAACACAGCAGGCCAGGCAGCATCTGAGGAGGAGACTTGATGTTTTGGGCATAATCCCTTCTTCAGGAATGAGACTGGTGTGCCAAGCTGGCTAAGATATATAAAAAAAGTTGGGGGAGGGGCACTGGGAATACAATAGGGTGGAAGGAGGGGAGGGTGATAGGCCAGGGAGGGGGTGGGGATGGAGAGGGCAGGAAGACGATTGCAGGTCAAGAGGGTGGTGCTGCATCTGGGGGTTAGGATGAAGTTAAGGTGGGTGGAAAGCAGAAATGAGGAAGCTAGAGAAATCTGCATTCATCCCGTGGGGTCAGAGGGTTCCTAGGCAGAAGAGGAGGTGCTCTACCTCTAGGTGTTGTGGGGCCAGGGTCTGGTGATGGAGGAGGCCAAGAACCTGCATGTCCTTGGTGGAGTGGGGGGGGGGGGGGGGGGGGGGGGGGGGAAGAGTTAAAGTGTTCAGCCACGGGGCGGTTGGGTTGGTTGGTGTGGGTGTCCCAGAGGTGTTCCCCGAAACGTTCTGCAAGTAGGCAGCCTGTCTCCCCAATGTAGAGGAGACCAAGCAGAGGGGTCCAACTAAAGGGAGGGGTTCAGGAGTATCCACCCGCAAAGTATCCTCAGCTGGTAGAGGAAAACCAAACAAGGCCACATGCTCAGCATAGATGTAAATGGCAGAGAATGCCTTTATTTAATCCACCACGCAGTAACTCTTGCACTCAAGAATTGCTCATTTAAAAACAATGATTTTCCAGAGACCATGCAGCAACTAAGCGTCAGCACTTGGGGGAGTGTAGCACCTTTGGTCTCCCCGATCTAAAAGCTTGGTCCACAGTCATATCACCATTAGCGATTTTCAGCAACAGTTTCTCCACCTGGAAATACACAATTCAAAAATGATAGAGATTAAAAACAGTGGTCAGCAGTCAGTGCACTACTTGGGTAGCTTTACACTGCCCTCACCCCTCAGGATTACCAACAGGTTACAGATTTCCAGTTAGCACTGTAAGCTTAACTAGCCACTGGATAGGCAGTGTCTGCTGACTCAGGACTACATTCCTGAGAAACTGACAGCCAGTTGCTAACTAGAGCATGTCCAAGGGACAACATTTAAAACCTGAATGGCCACACAGCCATCTAGAAGAGATGAAACTCCAGAGAAAGTGGACAGATAGTAACTAGTGTCCCAGTTCAGAATGCTTGGATTTAGTATTTAATGCTAAAAAAATTTCCTTGCTGGTTTCACATTTCATGAAAACTGACCATCTGGAAACCCTCAATGCTGTTTAAAAGTAACACTCTGTACAAACTTTTTTTTAAAAAAGTTTAGTTATTAAAAATTAAGCCAGACAAGTTTTTGTCTTTGTACTCATGGGATGGGTGTATCACTGGTTAGGCCAGAATTTATTGCCCATCCTTAGTTAGAGGTCAGTCACATTGTTGTGGGTCTGGAGTCAGGTCAGATTAAGCAAGGATAGCAGATTTCTTTCCCAAAGGACAGTTATTCATGGGAAAATCCCATCTTAGTAATAGTTGTGATCATTTGACTGATTTTGGATTTTTTGGTTTGAATTCCACCTACCATGGCAGGATTTGAATTCAGATGCCCAGGGCATTAGATGTTGTGATAATACCAGGAGATTACCAACTTCTCTGCAGCACGTGGGACTTGAACCCAGGCCATTCAACTGCTCACCCTTTATCCAAAGGAGGGAAGTCTGGGGACTACCAATTTCAACTTTAAGTTACAAGCGTTTGAAGTGCAAAATACTACAAGGCTGTGAGCAAGTAATAGAAAGTAGGATTTGGACTAAAGGGCTTCTTTCCATACTGTATATAAAAAGTATTGCAAATTCCTTCACCCAAAAATCACCAGAGTTTCAAATGGTAGTGTAGAATGGAGTTAAAGTCACTCCCATAGAGTACATCAATAGGGGGCCAGAACTAGCTTAAAATGGTGATCATCTTCAACAAGTTTACTAGTAAAATAGTGCCCTGTCATAACGAAAGCCCTTGCCAAATTCAAAATTAGACTACACCCAATGCTGCTCATCTCACTTAGACCCATACCCAGCTAGTGTCAGGAATATTGACCATATGATTGTGAACACAGTCAGGCTTTCTAGGAAGAGAGTCTAAAACAGACTGAAAAACACTTAAAGAAGCCCCTGTTAAACAAAATATGACTAATTTAAATGGGCATGTTTAAAATCCCTCAGTTACTATCATCTAAAAAGATGAGTAACTAAATTTAAGTCTCACTTTCCTATTAAGGCAACCTAATAGAGATGTCTAGACTAACAACTTCAAAGCCGTTCTCAGACAATTAGAGATCATTTTCTGGATGCATACAATCACTGCTTTGTATCAAGAGTGAAATGCCCACTTTCAAAAAGATTTCTCAATGAGCAACTTTGTCCCATGAAGGCTCTTGTGGCACACAATGGTAGTGTCCCTCCCTCCGGAGGAGGAAAAAGCTTGAACCAGAGATTCCTGGCCCATAGGTGGGCCATAACATTCCTAAGCAGGTTATAGCAAGATCAAGTGCCCCATTGGCAGAGAGCCCAACCTTTATCTTCCCCGGTTGGCAGGTGCAAGCAGGAGAGATTAACGGAGGTTTCTCTCGACTTCTCTGGGAAAGGCCACAGGAGGTGGTCAAAAGCAGGAGAAGGGGAGATCCAAGATGGCGGCGACTCAGCAAGTCTGAGTCTACAGAGCCCTTCCCAAAACCTGGGAAAAGTGGGTTTCCTGTCCCCACCACACTTGCCAAACCACCCAAAAAATTTCTTTAATCTTAATTAGCTGCTGAATATTATATTTAAACAGTCTAATACTGAGTGGATAATGAGTAAATCAAAGGGACCCCGCAGCTCTCAGAAAACAAAGACCCCTCCCCCACCCTCCTCTCCTCCGGCTGCAGCTGATGTAAAAACAGGCCTTATAGAGATGATTGCCAGGCTGGAAACGACACTCGTCAATTTCATCGCAGAATCCCGACAGAGATGGAATGCATTCGAAGAAAAGCTGCAGAAACAGAATCAAACCATCCGGGAATTACAGGGCCGAGTGGAGGGGGCGGAACTAAAGGCCACGACCTCCGAGGCTGCAGCTCAAACAGCTGCAGAACAGGTGCGAGCTCTGGAGCAGAGAGTCAGGGCCTTTGAAATTTACATGGATGATATTGACAACAGAAATCGGAGAAAGAATATTCGGTTGCTGGGCCTTCCCGAGCAAGAAGGGAAAGGACAGTTAGTAGCATTTCTGGAGCGATGGCTGCCCCAGCTTTTAAACCTGGGGGCTGAAACTGATCGGGTAAGGGTGGAGTGGGCCTACCGGGTCGCAGTACGCGGATCTGGCTCAAACCAGCGCCCACGCCCGGTCCTGTTCCAGCTGCAGAGTTATAGGGAGAGGCAGATACTCCTGGATGCCTCCAGAAAGCTTGGAAAGGATCCTAAAGCTATGATCCATGAAGGATCCAAGATTATGTTATTTCAGGACTTCTCCCCGGCTTTGGCACGAAGGAGGAAGGCGTTTGATGAGGTGAAGAAATGTTTAAGGGACTTAGATATTCAATACACCTTACGCTACCCAGCGACGTTATGCTTTACCCACGAAGGATCCGAGTATAATTTTAGATCATCGGAAGAGGCCAAGAAACTTTTAGACTCGGTTAAATAAATCGTAAGAGACAATTTATGTTGGCTTGCCTCTCCCACACTCCGTGGGGAGAAATGGTTACTTTATTCTACTTTACTTTTGCTTCTGGGAGCAGGGTTGTCTTCCTTGCTATGTTATTATACTTAACTGTAATCTGTTGGAGTTGTAATTTTATAGTTATGTGTGTTTGTACGTGGCATTGATGCTATTAGATATACTCAGGTATGGGTGGGGTGGGGTGGGGGTGCGGCGCTCACTGTTAACTCTAGCTCGGTATTATATCTAAATCCTATTAAGGAGCGCCCGGGTCGAGGGTGGGACACTGTTTGGGAGAGGATATGGTGGAACGTTGGAAAGGTAGTAAGGCCCCCTGAGAACAAGGGGGAAGATCTCCATTCAAACATGTTTAATTTTTTTTTGTTTGTTCTTATTGTTTGGAAATAGCTTCCTTTTAATCATACTGTTATGAGTGTATTAGAGAACATTTTCTCTTATTTGAAGGATGTAAGCGACTCAACTATACACTCTGGATGATTGTGGATTAGTTGAATTTTGATGATTATATATTTAAGATCTATTTTTATATTAATGTTTGTGCTTGAAAATTCTGCTTATTTTTGTAAATTTGTCAAAATGTTAAATTCCCAATAAAAATATCTATATAAAAAGTAGGAGAAGGAAAGAATAGTCATTCAGCATTTAGGGAGGTGCAGCAGACCCTAGCTGAGCATCCTTGGAGGTCTGATGCTGGAGTGGATATTGCAAAGAGACCACCAAGGAAGTAACCCCCAAAAACAGGGTGGTGGGGGGGGGGGGGGGGGGGGGGGGGGGGGTTATACCCTAGTGGGACACTTGCTGTGCACTAGGGAGCACACTTGGGGCCTGTCTACAAGTCAGGAGCTCCAACCCAAATTCTTCCAGGCCATGGTCACCTTTGTTGCGTAGCCCTTATCCTCCTGTGGAGAGTATCGGCCAAATGTTGTTCGCTTGGATCTGGAATCACAGAAGCAAGAAGACAGCACATTAACACATGTAGTTGGCTTCCTGGACACCTTCATTAAAGCAGTTACATTCCATAACCCAGCCAAATGAGCCAGAGGCAGGTCTACAGAGTGGTCATTGGATTTTATTAGTGAGTGGAACCACCTTATGGGATGAATGGCCTGTGTTCTAACAGGTTACTGCAGGGCCCTGCAGCAGGGTGGGATTGGCCAAGGTCATTTGGATAAACAAAAAATCCAATCCCTGCTGAGAATCACCACATTTGGAGGAAAAACTAGAAAGTCAAAAAAAAGAGTGGGGAGGGAAAGAAAGAGGGAAAAGATGACATGACTGCAGTTTTCATTAACACCAGGCATCAGGAGGAGATTTTTAGTACAGTTTATGGATTAGTGAGGCAGACAAGCACAAGGGCAGGTGCATTGACCCTGCACACTGACCCAGCAGCAGAAAGTGCCCAGTCAGTAAACCCACAGCAATCCAGAACCTGTCTGGAAGCATTGGACTTGGGGGGGGGGGGGGGGGTCCTTTAAAAACAGACACTTGGGTTGTAAGTTAAATTATGGGGTGTGGGGGTGTGCACCACAGAAGTAGTGTGCAGCTCTGGTAAGCCAGATCAACTCCATGGGTGGGGTGTTTTAACTGTTAAACACACAGTTACAAGGCAGATATTACAGCTCACTGAGTGACTTGGGATGGACAGCAGGCTAACCGCAAGATAAGTGCTGTAACTTTTCCTGGATGTTTTTAAATACACCAAGGCCTTGGAGCATTTAAATTTGAAATCCATCCAGAAGTTTAACTTGGAATGGTGAGATTTAAACAATGGCTAGACTATGGAGGTTTGAATGGGACCATCATCCACCTAGCAGGATGAAGGAAGAGAAAGTTCCTGGATGTTTACAGAGGACCATGTCACAGGGATCCATCTCCCAACAGTGCCTGTTAAAGTGTCTCTTTGACAAGTTTGGTACAAAGCCAGATTTAAATTCCTACACTGGCTGAGATTACCATGAAGGGTCACTCCCCTGACTGGAGAGGTGGTGATCCTCAGTTGAAAGCACTAGTCTTCCCTGGTTCTTTGGTAAGAAATGTGATCCTGGTCTCTGTAGGAGTGGGCCCCAAACCCAGCACCTTGCCTATACCACCTTTTCTGAATAGTCAGAAATAGAGGCAGGTCCATAGAGGCAGGAAAAAATGGTTACTGGATGTTTATTGGAAAACAATGCTGTACACCCAGACAATCATTTTACACAGACTAAGACAATGATAGCATCCCTGTGACTTAGTCAAATTCCAGAAAGTGGTACCTTCATCAAAACATCTAGTAATGGAATCTTAGATCAGAATTACCTGCTGTTGGAAGTGAAGTAACAACCTACAGAAATTAAAAAAAAAAAAATCAGTCAACTCAGTTGGCCAGTGTTTTCTCTGTAGAGCCTATTTCCCCCCACTCTGATCACCCAGCTCTTACTCCACAGGGTGGGGAGGGGGTGGAGGGGAGAGAGAGAAACTGGGCTGATTCAGAGCAGGATCTGACCCAGAGCATGGGTCAACTATGATTTGGAATCCCAAAACAGGTTGGAAGTCCGAATTCATGAGTACTTTTATCAAAGCCATTGGCTTGGAAGAAACAGACTGTGGTATTTCCCACTTTAAAAGTGAAGGACAGAACACTATCTTGGTAAAGCCCAAGATAGTGAAAGACTGGAATTTTAGCTGTGTGGGGAGCTTGTGAAATTCCAGTCATGCTCCATGGAGTGAAATTGCTTGGGAAAATACTGGGCAGGTCCTCTGTCAGGAGCCCTCTAAAGTCTCTACTCAAAAATAGAGACTGGAAGGTTCGACAGAACCTAAACATGTGTCTGCCTGACTCCAGAGTGTATTCAGCTGACAGCACATCCCAGGAACACTTCCCTCTATGCTTAGTATCTGCGCCTTCCAACTGGAAGCAGATGGGGGGGGAACACACCAATCCACTCACCCAGCCAGCTTGCTCAGGAAACTTTCCCCTCCCCAATACAGATACTGCATTGATCACCTTGCAATCTGATTGCTTTCCACCCATTGGCACCCTGCTTACCCTTTACCAACTGTCAAAGGGACTGGCAGGACCTTTTTTAAAGGTTAGAGAGTAATAGGGAGGGGGAAATTTTGCCTCCCTTTGGATGGTTCAAACTGAGCCCAGGACTGTCATAATGGGAGTACAGCTCTGCAGCAGAGGGAAGCTTCGAGTGGAATCACCCCAGATGAAAATCCCTCAGAACAAGGCCCAGAGATTCTGACATGTTCATAGGGATAGGACTGGATTATGAGAAATCAGGCTTTGTGTATCAATCTAATTCTCAGGTCAGACCTGAATTGTAGCCCTTCATAGCCAACTCTTCTTTTGGAAGCAGCAGCATAGATAGATATTTGGAAGTTTTTAAAATCACTACTCTTTGAACACAACATTAAAAATCATACCAATCCAATGTGCTTTCTCGCTCTCTCTACAAATCCATTGAGAGTAGAGTCAAATGGGAGCCAGCAAGTGGCAAAACAATTTCACTAAGCACTTGAGCTACTCCATCTGATCCAGTTAACACTAGAATTTAACATTGCTCACCACACTGCCCCTTTAAATGCAGGAATAGCAGGCTGCATTTCAGGAGAGAACAGAGATTGATGGTAAGAAAGTTCTTGGAAAGGGGATCACTTTAACAGCAGACTCAGTGAAACATTAACTCAGTGTTAAAAGGGATTATCCGCCCACATGCCACCTCCAGCAGGCTCAGCTTTTACCTTGTTCCAAAAGCAGACTTTCTCCTGCTCCACCCAATAGAAACAATTACCTGAATGTTGCTGGGAAGGGGAAGTCTGTATTGCAGAGTTCTTCATTCGATTTCTGGAGGGGAGGACATAAAGTTAGAGGCAACTCTAGGAAAGTTAAGTACCAGTTATGTACCAAGTTGAACAGAATGAGAAGTTATTTCAACTTGGAAATTCCACTGACATTACAACATGCACCACGTCCTGTTCGCTCGGTATCCTTATTAACCCTCTTGGGGAAAGAAAGAGTGTATAGTAGGATAGGTTTGTTACCATAGAGGATGCAAAAGATTGTGGGGATGTACAGAAGTGGCAGTGGGACTGTTACTGGAATAATGAGACACAAGCAATGCCCTGGGTTCGAGCTTCACCCTCAGAGGGATTTCAGTTTAATAAAATCTGGAATTGAAAGTTCAAGAACCAAAGTGGTTGTAAAAACCCATCTGATTCATTGGAAGTCTATTCAGGGAAGGAAGAGTCATTCTTCCTGTTCCTGCAGACTGCTGGTCACCTCAACTGCCCTCTGTCAAAAAAACCAATGGATCCCCAGAGTTAAAACCACAGAATCCTCTCCACCTACTGGAAGGACAATAAGCTACCTCAAAACAAAACCAAAAGAGGTAACAGCCAATATCACAGCTTTACACAAAGCATCCAGGCACCACCATAACTGACTGTTTCTGTCCTATCAGGACAAACCCAGCAGAGGTGGTGGACACAGTCAGAGGGAGCTGCCCTGGGAGTATTCAACATTGACCCTGGTCCTCATGACATCAGGTTAATCCCAGGCAAGGAAGTCTCCAGCTGATCAATGTTTCCTCCAAGGGAGGACAGCGAGGGTGTTGGGGGGGTGGGGGGTGGGGGGGGGGGGGGTTTCAATGTCCACAACCAGAAGTGTTTCAGCAGCAGTACCGCTGATCGAGCTGGTCAGGTCCTAAAGGACTAGTTGCTAGACTAGGTCTGCAGCAGATGGGGGAGGGAACCAGAGAGGGAGAACATACCTGGCCTCCTCTTTACCAACCCGCCAGCTACAGACACCTCGCCAATACAGTATCATTAAGAGTGACTGTTGCATAATCCTTGGAGGCAAAGTGTACCTTCACAATGAGACTAACCTCCACATTGTGTGGCACTATCACTGTGCTAATGGGAAAGATTCCAAACAGATCTGCAACTTGAGATGGGGTATCCATGAGGTGCTGGGGGCTAACAGCAGCAGAATTGCACACACAATCTGTAGCCTCATGGCCTGGCATATCCCCCACTGAATCTTTACCATCCAGTCAGGGGATCAACTGTAGTTTAGTGGAGAGGGTAGGCCAGGAGCAGCGCAGCATACTGAGGAGGTGGTGATAGTCCTGTTGGTGGTTTCACCAGGTTGGGAAAGCAGCGAGAGCACTAATCAGTTTCCTAACCAACAGGTCAGATCCAAGCCCTGCAGTTCTACTGCATCCAGTTTGGAACAAATCAAACAATTCACTGGAAAAAGGAGGCTCCATGAACATCCCCTCAATGAGGGGGAAGCCTCATTGTCATATCAGTCTTCAGCCAATTCAAAGAGCACTCCATTTGATGGAGAATGAGTTGGAGGCACCAGAACCTGCCAAGACTATGGGCCCTGACAACATCTTACAGTAGGATTGAAGTTTATGGAAACTAGAACAATTAATAGCAATACTTTTTAAAAAACAGAAAGGAATGGAGAATGGGAGACAGTTTCAGGAGAGCAACCATATGCTGAGGTCAGAGACTGGAACTGCAAACTGCTGCAGGGGTCAGCAAGCCTCAGGGAGGTCCCATTGCAGAATTATACACTGCAGCTGAGGGAGAGATCAGTGACAACTTCACAGCATGATCAGGTAAGGGTTTGATTTCAAGACTTTTAAAAACTTTTTGCTTTGCAAATATGTGACAAGTGGGTAAGGCGAGTGTATGGTGTTTTATGGAGATTTGTCTTTTTCATAAAAAAAAAGAGACAAATTCTCAGCAATAAAGACTGATAACAGCTTTTCAGCAGAGGGAGGAGTTTTTTTGGTATTTTCCAGGTCTAGAGATTAAAAAAGCCATCTCTGCCCCTTTTAGAGTGATGTGCTCTATCAGATGTGGGAGATCAGGAAATATTCGGTTACAATTCAATAGGATTGGCATACATCAGTTGGAGCAGCAGTTACAGACAATGAGGAACTAACAGGAGCAAAGGGTGTGAGAGATGGCAGTTCTAGGAAGGGAAAAAAACTGCAGATATGGTCATAGGATGGATTACCACCTGGGAAGATGGAGAGGGAGGCAGCTAGTGCAGGACTCTCCTGTAGCTATCCCCAAACAAGTATGGAAAATGTAGAGGGTGGGGACTCTGGGCAATGCCACACAGCCAGGTTTCAGAGACTGGCTCTAGGTACCATCAGGTACAAGAAATCTGTGATAGGAGGCTAGTCAGGCAGCTCTGCAATCAAAACAGGCATCAGAATGGTATTGCCTCCCTGGTGCCATGATCAAGGCTATTGTGGAGTGATTGCAGAATGTTCTCCAAGGGGAGGATGACCACCTAGGGGAGGTTGGTGTATGTGGTGGAACTAAACCTAGGAAGAGAAAAGGGATAAGGTTTGAGAGATATAGGACATTCAGCTGAGGTTAAAGAGTAGGCCAGAGTCTAGTAATGTTTGTATTACTAGAAGAGATAGTGGGAAGAGAGACAAATCTGAGGTTAGTACAGTAACTAAGGTGCACAAGTCAAAATAGTCACGACAGGAAAGAGTATGGAAAAGTGTAGGACTCAGATGGCATTAGAGTCAATGCGACAGGTTTAACAGGCAAGACAGAGGAACTCAGGGTACAAGTGGGGATGTGGGACTGGGATATCACAGCAATTACAGAGACTAGCTCAGGGATGGACAGGACTGACAGCCTCATGTTGCAGGGTATAGCTGCTATAGGAGGCACAGCAAGGGGGTTGTAGCCCCCCCACCCCCAAGAGTGCAGAGGGAGTGGCAGTCAGTTAAGGACATGTTACATTATAGTTATATTAAGAATATTCCTGAGGAGAATTTCCACCCAAATAGCCAGACCTGAGAAACAATGGTGAGATGATCACCTTTACAGTACAGTAGTCAGCAGGAAATGGAAAAGCAAGTGAGGCCTGTTGTGTAAGAAACATGGGACCTTGAGCTTTCCAAACAGAGACTGCCATAATGTTAGTGGCTCAGATGGAGAGACATTTGTTAAGAGGTAAAAACAAATGACCGCAGATGCTGGAAACCAGATTCTGGAGGAGTGGTGCTGGAAGAGCACAGCAGTTCAGGCAGCATCCAAGGTGCAGTGAAATCGATGTTTCAGGCAAAAGCCCTTCATCAGGATTTTATTCCCGATGAAGGGCTTTTGCCCGAAACATCTATTTTGCTGTACCGTGGATACTGCCTGAACTGCTGGGCTCTCCCAGCACCACTGATCCTGAAATTTGTTAAGAGTGTACAAGAAAATTCTGATGAAGTATGTGGATGTACATGGAGGAAAAGCTGACCTACTCTTGGGGAAAAAGACAGGGGAAGTGATGGAGGGGTCAGTGCCCATAATTCTATTAGTTTTAAAAGTGATGGAAAAGGATAGACCAGATCTTAAAAAGTTGAAGTTCAAATTGGAGGAAGGCTCGTTTCACTTGTATTAGGAGCAGTCAAGAGTTGTTTGGACAGGGCATTATGCAGGTAAATGGGATGGTTGGAAAATGGGAAACATCAAATGGAGGTAACGAGAGCCCAGAGACATTATATTCCTGCTTGTGTAATCAGTACACATCTCTCACACTGTTCATACACACCTTGCCTGATACTGCAACAATCCATGCCCAAATGGATGGAGACTTTGACAATATCCAGGCTTGGCAAGTCAGTGTGGGAGTCAACAATCTTCAAGTGGGAATCCAATTGTCAGCCGATGTTGCTATTAATCCCTCACATTCAGTCTCCTGAGGGAGGCTACCAACCAGCAACTGAGTTGGACCTGGCCCAATGAAGTGGTTACAAGAGCAGGTCAGAGGCTAGAAATCTTGCAGCCACTAACTCCCCTCATACCCCACAGCCTGTCCACCACCCAGGCCCAAGTCTGGAGCATGATGGCATGTTCTCCACCTGCCTGGAGAAGTGCAGCTCCAAACACCACTCGGGAAGCATGGTACTACCACAGCCCCGGGAGAGAGAGGACTGCAGATCAGAGCTGAAAAATGTGTTGCTGGAAAAGCGCAGGTCAGGCAGCATCCAAGGAACAGGAGAAGGGCTCATGCCCGAAATGTCGATTCTCCTGCTCCTTGGATGCTGCCTGACCTGCTGTGCCTTTCCAGCAACACTTTCAGCACTACCACAGCCCCTGCTAGGTTGCTGTTACTGAGCCTCTATGGTGGAGGGAGTGGCTGTGGTGCCAGTGTGCACCATCTACAAGATACACTGCAGAAATTCAAATGCTGTTTGGACAGTAATTTCCAAACCCACAAGCTCTACCAGAAAGAAAATAAGCAGGAGATACTTGGGAACAACAGCAAGTTGTTCCTCAGCATCTGGTCTTGGAACTACACTGCTGCTCCTTCCATGTCACTGGGACAAAAATCCCCCTTCCAATGACATGGGGGTCAGCAGCAGTAGCTCACCACCACCTCTGGCGCACTCCGGGATGGGCAGTGAGTGCCAGCCCATAGACGTACATGAAGTAGGAATAAAATAGAAGACTTCTCCAGCCTCGGTCTTCCTCCTTCCCCAGTCTCTGGGGCAGGCTCCCCACACTGTCCATGTTACCCCACTATCAACTGCAGCCAGCAGGCTTTGGGAAAATCCTCTTAAAAACATCCTGTAAAAAAGATAAGGATGAGGAGCGGTCTGATTTTGCCAAGTAAAGCAGCTGGCAACATATTCCCAGGAAGTTAAGGGACTAAAATGCAGGCTGCTAAAGACATTCTAATCACACAGACTGAGCAAACATTTATCAATGCTGAGAGACCACCCACCCCAATGGTTACGGTGACCATCCATCCCCCTTCGGCAGATCAGAGTGGTCAGCAACCACAGTACCAAACTTCCTGAGCATGCCCTCAACTATTACCAACAGATAGCCCTCAACAGATCCAGGAACTTTAGCGTCCCATGTACCCAATGGATATTGGGACAATCTGCAGCCTTACAATTGGAAGCACTCTGCACAGATCCTGTTGTCCTCCAGGTGGGGTGGGGTCACCACGGCTGCTGGGATCAGGTGGAACGGGATGAGCACGTCTCCAGCAGCAACCAGTATCTGGCCATTCTTCAGGGTCAGGGGGTACAGAGGCTGGCCAGGAGTAATCTCCATCCCGTGAACGACACACCAGCTACAGTCACCTGATGGGGGAGGGGAGAACAGAGAGGGAGAGAGAGCACACACAGTCACCTGTTGGGGTACAGGAGGGGAGGACAGTCAGAGGGAGGGAGCACTTCACCAGATTTCTAGTTTTCATTCCAATCATGATGCGAGTCAGAGTTAAATATACTTGACAGTAAAGTCAAAGATATACAGCACAAATAGACCCTTCTGTCCAACTCGTCCATACTGACCAGATATGGGAAATTAATCTAGTCCCATGTGTTAGTACGTGGCCCATACTCCTCAACCTTTCTATTCATATAGAATTACAGATTTCAAAGTTATCTGGATGGGTACCAGTTGCTTTTAGTTTAGGCTCCCACCCCAACATGATTTGTAGATTTTAAAGTCAGATTGTTAATTGGCGACTAAATGTGTCACAGCCTTAGTAACTCAATGGGTCACAGCAGGTTGGAGAGGACAGCATTGACTTCACACGGTTCACTGTCTGGAGCCACATGCAGCTATTTCTGACAATGACCTGGAATCTACCAGTGCTCCAGGTCAGGAAACTGGAGTGTCCTGGGACTCAGAGGCTGCATGTTTCAGGTGCATTAACATAATATTTGATGGTTTGTTGTAGAGTCAAAGTGAGGTATATATCACAGAAACAGACCCTTCAGCCCACCTTGTCCTTGCTGACCAGATATGGTAAATTAATCTATTTACATTTGCTGCACATTCCTCTAAACCCTTCCTACCTCACATACCCATCCAGATGGGTTTTAGGTGTTGCAGCTGTACCAGCCTCCACCTCCTCTAGTGCCTCATTCCATAAATAACCCCCTGCATGAAAGTTGCTCCTGGGGACACAAATCTGTCTCACCTTAACCTATGCCCTCATGTTTTGGATTCTGCACACACACCACCCCCACCAGAACCAGGGATAAACACCTCATTTACCTTGGCCTTGCCACTCAATTTTATAAACTTCTGAAAAAGAAGGTCACCCCTCAGCCTGCAACATTTCAGCATTGTTAGGGTACAGCCTAACGTCAGCCCCCTGACGTGTACCCCCACAGCCCAGCTCCCTGAAGCACTCACTCGGGATTTGACCTTGCTCTGGAACTTGGCAGCAGGAAGCAGTGTCATGGCCCTGCTCAGGCCGGTCTCCACTTGGAGAGAGGAATTCTTCCTTCACCACAAGGGGAAGAGGAGAGGGAGATATTGTCTGAGAAGACAAAAAACACACCAGTCAGTCAACAGCTTTAGAATCCTGGCATGCCAACTCAGCCCATTGAGGTCAAGTGTGGACTCAAGAGCATCCCACCCTGAATTCCCCAGGCTAACCCACCTATGGGCAATTTAGCATGGCTAATCCACTGACAAGCACACAGTTTAGGATTGAGGGGGAAAACCCACAGATAGAACATGCAAACTCCACACAAACACTAAGGCAGAATCAAAGCCAGGTCCCTGGTGCTGGGAGGCAGCAGTGCTAACCACTGAGCCCCCCTGTCATCCCTGTCAGATCAGACATTACCCAGCGTGTTGGGCCCATTGAGACATGGATTATGTTCACTTGGGGAAGAGGGTCAAAGAGAGGTTATGACCTCAGATCAAAGTGATCTCCATGAGTTACTGGGACAACAAAAAAAAATTGTTTGTAAAAAAAGACTTTGGGAACTTATTTAAATCCCAAAAAAAGAGCAGACTCTGGCTTGATCCTGAAGCGTAGGAGTCTTTAACTCAAACAGCAAAATACCTGTCCATTTAGCAGCAGGTTACTTTATATTCTAATCTAAAAAGAGCTACGCCATGTTTCAGTGGGCAGTAGACATTGTTTAAACAGTCTCCAAATGCTGCTTCAGCCCTTGTCAGCCCCATTGCTGTCCCCCAGAGTAAAGTCAGGGATACAGATAGAGATATCCCAGGGAGCAGTCATTGCATGAGCCTTTATCATATGCACTTTCTGCAGAAACCCATCAGCTACACACCTATGTGGCACGTCAAGTTGAGAAGGTGCTATATGAATGAAAGTTTCACATAACAACAAGAGCCAGAGGGGCTGATCCAATATTAACCTGGTTAATGTGGTGTAGTGTCGAGACAGCATCCAGCCATCGACACGTTTGGTTAGTTAATGCACGTGACAGGGGCAGACCATCCAAAGCCAACTGATCGAGTCAGTAGAACGCAACACTAACTAGTCACCAGAAATAAGCTGCTTTTGTACGATAGGAAAGTATAAAACATTGAAGCAAAGTGTTTAACAGGCTTAAAAACTAATTGCCCTTGTTGAATCTTTTTTTGTAGATATTTTTATTGAAATTTAACATTTTTGCAAATTTACAAAAACAAACAAAACTCTCAAATACAAACATTGATGTACAATTAAATCATATATACAATAGTCATAATTTAACAAAGAGAAAGAAAGAAAACAAAAAAGAAAAAAGAAAGAAAAAAAACTCAACTTTCTACTAATCTAACCTATAACTAACCAGAGTGTATACCCAAGTCTCTTACATGCTCGGAATGTATAATCAAATATAATAAAACCTGTATTCGCGCAGGATTCCTCTCCCAAGGGGCCCCGGAGCAGCCCGGTCTGAAATCTTCACTAAATAAAAGCCCTTGTTAGGATAGCCGAAATATCTGCATTTATATAATTCAAAAAGGGCTGCCATATTTTAAAATAATTCAGTCTTTCGGTGCACCATATTTGTGAGGAAGTCAAGGGGGATATATTCCATAATTAATCTGTGCCAATTTGAAAGTCCAGGGGGGCCCTCAGCCACCCAGTTCACCAAAATATTTTTCCTTGCACAGAAAGAGAGAATAGAAAATAGTCTCTTCCCATGCATATCCAGAGATGAGAGGTTCGAAAAGCCCAAAAGGAGAGATACAGGGTCCACCCTAATTTCCGTTCCTAAAATTTCTGTCAGGGTATTTGCCACTTTAGTCCAGTATCTGCGGATTTTCTGACAAGTCCACAGACAATGTACAAGAGTACCCACCTCTATTTTGCATTTGGGACACATTGGAGATGCTCCTGCCTTAAATTTTGCCAGTCGAGCCGGAGCTATATGGGCCCTATGAAGTATCTTTAGTTGGATAGCCTGAGTTCTGTTACAGATAGCAATTCTTCTAGCATTTTCCCAAATGTCATTCCACATATCCTCAGATTTCTAGCCCCAAGTCCTGCTCCCATGTTTTAAGCAGGTCATCCATGTCTCCTGAGACTCCATGTAGCAAATGGTATATAGTACTAACGGAGGATACCCCCGCTGGTCATAAGACATTACGTTCTCTGTCTGATTTATAAAGACTATCTATTAATGTAGTCTTCCCCTGTATATAATCTCGAACTTGGAAGTATCGAAAGAGATCCCCATTAGGTATTCCAAATTTCAGACGCAGCTGCTCAAAGGACATCAGGATCCCATCTTTAAATAGGTCCCCTAAGCATGAGATGCCCCTGGATCTCCAGAGTTTAAAGGTGGCATCTGTAATCCCCGGTTGGAATCCCCATGCGCCTACTATTGGTGCATGGGGGGGATGTTTTATGTGAGTTACCCTCATTTTTCCGCATTATATTCCAGGCCTTAATGTGTTTAATATTATGGGATCTTTACAGTGGTCTGTAATGATTTTCCTCTTATCTGAAAATAAAAGGTTAATAAGTGGGTATTTTACTTGGGAGGCTTCGATATCCAGCCAAATTGATTGTGGATCAGATGAAACCCAATCAGCTATGTAACTTAGTAGGGAGCTTAACTGATATTTCCTAAAGTCTGGGAAGTCCAGTCCTCCCCTTGCCTGTGGAAGCTGTAGCTTCTTCAGCTTAATAAGGGGCCGTCTATGGTTCCAAATAAAGGAGCCCAACCAGCCATATAATTTACGTAGGGCTAGCCTTGGCAGCATCAGCGGGAGCATTCTCATAGGATATAAGAGACGGGGCAGAACATTCATTTTAATTAATGCTATTCTCCCTAGCCAGGAAGTCGGAAGGTCTCTCCATCGCTGGAGGTCCTGCCTTATCCTTTCCATTAATTGTACAAAATTAGCCCTATACAGCTGATCAAATACTGGCGTGATAAAAATACCTAAATATAAGAAGCCCTCCAGGGACCAACGGAAAGGAAAAGGGGATCCGTCCATTAAGTGGGGTATCATAGCCAGACCACCCATTGGCATGGCTTCCGATTTTGAAAAATTAATTTTATAGCCCGAGAATGCACTAAATGTATTAATAACTTGAATTAGACGAGGCACTGACATTAAAGGATTACTGAGGAATAAGAGAACGTCATCTGCATAGAGGGTAATTTTGTGTTTACCTGTACCAATCCTCGGGGCCGTTATATTAGGATCAGTCCGGATGGCTTCTGCTAATGGTTCGATTATCAGTGTAAACAACAATGGTGAGAGAGGACATCCTTGACGGCAGCCCCTACCCACACTGAAGCCATCCGATCTTAACCCATTAGTAATAACAGCTGCTTTGGGGTCATTATACAATGTTGAAACCCATTTGGTAAACACCTGTCCAACGCCAAACCTTTCCAATGTGTAAAATAAATATGACCATTCAACCCTATCAAATGCCTTTTCCGCATCCAATGAAATTACTACTCCTGGTATCTTTCCCTGATGACAGGCTTGGATCATATTCAAGACCCTTCTGATATTATTGGATGATCTGCGGCCCTTAATAAATCCCGTCTGGTCCTCTTTTATAATATATGGCAGTACCCTTTCTAGTCTTTGTGCATCTTACAGACCAATATCCTTACTAAATGTAGACTTTAAAATTCTCTCAAAAATGTTAGCACTATCTTCTGGGTCTTTTCCTTTTTTGAGGATAAGAGAAATATTTGCTTCTTTCAGCGTGGGCGGGAGACAGACCTGACTATGCGCAAAATTATACATATCCATAAGTGGGTCAACCAATATTCCTGTAAATTCTTTATAGAATTCAGCTTGAAAACCATCCGGGCCCGGTGCTTTTCCGCTCTGAAGTTGCCTAATTGCCTCAAGTATTTCTTGGACTGTTAAGGGGGTATTTAGGGCCGACACCTGTTCCGGAGTCAGGCCCGGGAAGGTCAAATTTTTAAAAAATGACTGCATCCTCCTAATCCTATCTTCACAATCCTGCGATCTATATAGTTCAGAATAAAATTCTTTAAAGGTCGCATTGATCTTTTTATGATCATGAGTCAGGGTACCTGTACTTTGTTGAATCCTTTAACAAGGACAGCTGGTCAAGATTGGATTCCCTACACAGGGTGGAAACAGGCCCTTCGGCCCAACAAGTCCACACTAACCCACCCAGACCCATTCCCTTACCCTATAATTTACCCCCGACTAATGCAGCAATTTAACATGGCTAATCCACCTGATCTGCAGGTCTTTGGATGGAGAGATAAAACCAGAGCACACAGAGGAAACCCACAGACACAATGTACAAACTCAGCACAGCCCGAGGCTGGAATCTAACCCAGGTGCCTAGCACTGAGGCAGCAGTGCTAACCACTGAGCCACCATGGCACCCACAAGATTATTTAAAATCAAAAATTTTAACACTGTGCCACACAAAGGGGCAGAGCTCCAAAATCTTGCCATTTCAAACAAACCTGCTGGATTATGACCTGGTATCATTTGATTTGACCCTCACCCAACACTGACATTGTTTATTTGTTAAATTTAGAGTACACACATTCAGCCCAACACTAATCTTAAAAGACACTTACCTCATCTGTGATCGGCTCCTGGATACATTCAGATAGCCGTGAAATCAGATCAACATTCTGGAGGATTAGAGTACATTTATTGCTCATTAACTGAACATTTTGAAAACAAGCTAAACAAATCTTTAAAAAAAAAATCACACCAGTAAAGGCAGCAACTTCACAAGCTGTGTAGCAACATGCCAAAACTCAAGACAAGCAGTAGGAGAGAACAAATTCATATCTCCCACCCCCAGCTTCACCTCAGGAAGGTGATGTACCCTGACCCACATCACCCTAGTTAGTGACTCCAGGCTAAAGCCCATGTTCAGTACAGAGGAAGCAGCAAGCACTCAGGAGGTCCCAAATCTTCAGGAAGATTAACTCTGAGCCCCCCAACAGGTACAGCCCCAAGAGAGTAAGGGAAGCCTCATGCCCCATTCCCAGAGAGGAACATGGCCTCACTACCTTGCCACTAGCCTTCAAGCCCAGTTTTTTACAAAGCTTCTGCAGCTGCTTCCTCTTTAGCTGTAACAGTCCTACTGGCGATTTGCAGGCTAGTAAATGTGCATAATTATCCATCGCAGACCTTCCTTACCCTCCAACTCCTGCCTCTGACCACAATTTATTGAGAGGAAAAGGCGGCCAATCAGGAGCAATTTGACTCTGCAACTCTCTCTTTCTGCAATTAGTGCTAACAAGAGCCATCATTTCCATATCCACTTACTCCTCCCTCCCACTCTGGGTAATCACTTTATACAGAAAGGATGAGGCTATTTGCCTGTTTGTTGGACAGAAACTACCAGCTGTCAGCACAATTCTATTTCAATGAGGAATAACACAGACACTAGGAATAATCTTGTACAAGGAAAAAATGTGTATGGTTTGTTTGCCAGATAGCATCAAACTCTCATGTTTGCTTGTTTCTTCATATGCTACTCTAGAGAACTGAGCTGCTTTTGTGAGTGTGTGTGTATATACACAGATATTTTGTGAATAAAGTATATTTTCAAAATTTAAAAGTCCCAGAAACTTTGTGATGGGCAACTGTTACAGATCACGAGTTCCACTTGGGTCTGATTACATAAGGGTTTGGTTGGACTGACCCTAACTGTAGCAGTTTGGGGAACTCGGACAGTGTCCCGGGTGATCGGGGAGGATCAGCTGGGGCTTAGTCAGCTGGGTTCTCATTTCCCACTTTCTTCAGGGTTATGGTTTCGACACCAGATTGTGAATGTAAGCTGGCTGTCCCAGTTTATTGCCGCACACCTACTGAGATTGTCATCATGGTCCCTCACGGAATCAGACAGGACAGAAGAGGCCATTCAGCCTGGCCAACTGAACTGGTTAAAAAAAGGACTCCTCGAAATCTCTACTGGGCCCACTTTCCCACACATGACTCATAGCCATGAATATTATGCTCAGTGTTCATGTGGTGGCTCAGTGATATGCACTGCTGGCTCACAGCGCCAGGGACCCGGCTTCGAATCCAGCCTCGGGTGACTGTCTGTGTGGAGTTTGCACATTCTCCCCATATCTGTGTGGGTTTCCTCCAGGTGCCCCAGTTTCCTCCCACAGTCCAAAGATGTGCAGGTCAGGGTGGATTGGCCATGGGAAATTGCCCATAGTGTTCAGGGATGTGTAGGTTAGGTGGATTGGCCATGCTAAATTGCCCATAGTGTTCAGGGATGTGTAGGTTAGGGTGGATTGGCCATGGGAAATTGCCCATAGTGTTCAGGGATGTGTAGGTTAGGTGGATTGGCCATGGGAAATTGCCCATAGTGTTCAGGGATGTGTAGGTTAGGGTGGATTGGCCATGGGAAATTGCCCATAGTGTTCAGGGATGTGCAGGTCAGGGTGGATTGGCCATGGGAAATTGCCCATAGTGTTCAGGGATGTGCAGGTCAGGGTGGATTGGCCATGGGAAATTGCCCATAGTGTTCAGAGATGTGCAGGTCAGGGTGGATTGGCCGTGCTAAACTGCCCGTAGTGTTCAGGGATCTGTAGGTTAGGGTGGATTGGCCGTGCTAAACTGCCCATAGTGTTCAAGGATGTGTAGGTTAGGTGGATTGGCCATGCTAAATTAACCATAGAGTTTAGGGATGTGTAGATTAGGGTGGATTGACCATGCTAAACTGCCCAGAGTGTTCAGGGATGTACAGGTCAGGGTGGATTCGCCGTGTTAAATTGCCCACAGTGTTCAAGGATGTGTAGGTTAGGTGGATTGGCCATGCTAAACTGTCCGTAATGTTCAGGGATGTGTAGGTTAGGATGGATTGGTCATGCTAAACTGTCCGTAGTGTTCAGGGATGTGTAGGTTAGGATGGATTGGTCATGCTAAACTGCCCATAGTGTTCAGGGATGTGTAGGTTAGGGTGGATTGGCCATGCTAAACTGCCCATAGTGTTCAGGGATGTGTAGGTTAGGGTGGATTGGCCATGCTAAACTGCCCATAGTGTTCAGGGATGTGTAGGTTAGGGTGGATTGGTCATGCTAAACTGCCCATAGTGTTCAGGGATGTGTAGGTTAGGGTGGATTGGTCATGCTAAACTGCCCATAGTGTTCAGGGATGTGTAGGTTAGGGTGGATTGGCCATGGGAAATTGTCCGTAGTGATCAGGGATGTGTAGGTTAGGATGGATTGGCCATGCTAAAGTGTCCGTAGTGATCAGGGATGTGCAGGTCAGGGTGGATTGGCCGTGGGAAATGCTGGGTTACAGTGATAGGGTAGGGGGTGAGTCTGGGTGGGACACTCTTCAGAATGTCAGTGTGGACCTGTTGGGCTGAATGGCCTGTTTCCATACAGGAGATAGTCTATGACGATGATCATCCATGCACATTTTAAAGATTGCAAGTTCCTCCACTTCAGCTCCCCTTGTTGGCCAATCCAGACCAGATTCCCACCACACACTGAGTGGGGAAGGAAAGAACACGGGAGCCCCATTGGTCAAGATCCTTTTAATCAACTTGTTGAGAAATGTTCTACCTGCTTCTGGAGTTGAATCCAGGCCTTGATACCTCAGAGTTAAGAATACCACCATGACTCTCCTAGGCCTCATCCTGTTGGGATTGACCCTTCCATTAAGGAGACCTTGTCAATGTCTCTCAATAACAGCTCCATCAGTGTCCCCCTCAATCTTCTGTGCTCCAAAGAAAACAACCCGAACTTATCCAGCTCCTCTTCATCGCTGAGATGCTGAGACTGAAGCGACTGGGCTTGTATACTCCCCCATCACGAAGGAACACCTCCATCCCCCATCACGAAGGACCCACCTACGTTCGGGACACCACCCACGCCCTCCACCTCCTCCAGGATTTTCGCTTCCCCGGTCCCCAACGCCTTATTTTCACGATGGACATCCAGTCCCTGTACACCTCCATCCCCCATCACGAAGGACTCAAAGCCCTCCGCTTCTTCCTTTCCCGCCGCACCAACCAGTACCCTTCCACTGACACCCTCCTTCGACTGACTGAACTGGTCCTCACCCTGAATAACTTCTCTTTTCAATCCTCCCACTTCCTCCAAACTAAAGGAGTTGCCATGGGCACCCGCGTGGGCCCCAGCTATGCCTGTCTCTTCGTAGGATATGTGGAACAGTCTATCTTCCACAACTACACTGGCACCAACCCCCACCTTTTCCTCCGCTACATCGATGACTGTATCGGCGCTGCCTCGTGCTCCCACGAGGAGGTTGAACAGTTCATCAACTTTACTAACACCTTCCATCCCGACCTGAAATTCACCTGGACTGTCTCAGACTCCTCCCTCCCCTTCCTAGACCTTTCCATTTCTATCTCGGGCGACCAACTCAACACAGACATCTACTATAAACCGACTGACTCCCACAGCTACCTGGACTACACCTCCTCCCACCCTGCCCCTGTAAAAACTCCATCCCATATTCCCAATTCCTTCGTCTCCGCCGCATCTGCTCCCAGGAGGACCAGTTCCAACACCGCACAGCCCAGATGGCCTCCTTCTTCAAGGACCGCAGATTCCCCCCAGACGTGATCGACGATGCCCTCCACCACATCTCCTCCACTTCCCGCTCCTCCACCCTTGAGCCCTGCCCCTCCAACCGCCACCAAGACAGAACCCCACTGGTTCTCACCTACCACCCCACCAACCTCCGCATACAACGTATCATCCGCCGTCATTTCCGCCACCTCCAAACGGACCCCACCACCAGGGATATATTTCCCTCCCCTCCCCTATCAGCGTTCCGCAAAGACCACTCCCTTCGTGACTCCCTCGTCAGATCCACACCCCCCACCAACCCAACCTCCACCCCGGCACCTTCCCCTGCAACCGCAGGAAATGTAAAACTTGCGCCCACACCTCCACACTCACTTCCCTCCAAGGCCCCAAGGGATCCTTCCATATCCGCCACAAGTTCACCTGTACCTCCACACACATCATCTATTACATCCGCTGCACCCGATGTGGCCTCCTCTATATTGGGGAGATGGGCCGCTTACTTGCGGAACACTTCAGAGAACACCTCAGGGACGCCCGGACCAACCAACCCAACCACCCCGTGGCTCAACACTTTAACTCTCCCTCCCACTCCACCGAGGACATGCAGGTCCTTGGACTCCTCCACTGGCAGAACATAACAACACGACGGCTGGAGGAGAAGCGCCTCATCTTCCGCCTGGGAACCCTCCAACCACAAGGAATGAATTCAGATTTCTCCAGTTTCCTCATTTCCCCTCCCCCCACCTTGTCTCAGTCGGTTCCCTCAACTCAGCACCGCCCTCCTAACCTGCAATCTTCTTCCTGACCTCTCCGCCCCCATCCCACTCCGGCCTATCACCCTCACCTTGACCTCCTTCCACCTATCACATCTCCATCGCCCCTCCCCCAAGTCCCTCCTCCCTACCTTTTATCTTAGCCTGCCTGGCACCCTCTCCTCATTCCTGATGAAGGGCTTATGCCCGAAACGTCGAATTTCCTGTTCCTTGGATGCTGCCTGACCTGCTGTGCTTTAACCAGCAACACATTTTCAACTGTGATCTCCAGCATCTGCAGACTTCATTTTTTACTCTTGAGTTTAGAAGACTGAGAGGGGATCTGATTGAGACATATAAGACTATTAAAGGATTGGACACTCTGGCGGCAGGAAACATGTTTCCGCTGATGGGTGAGTGCCGAACCAGAGGACACAGCTTAAAAATACGGGGTAGACCATTTAGGACAGAGATGAGGAGAAACTTCTTCACCCAGAGAGTGGTGGCTGTGTGGAATGCTCTGCCCCTGAGGGCAGTGGAGGCCCAGTCTCTGGATTCATTTAAGAAAGAGTTGGATAGAGCTCTCAAGGATAGTGGGATCAAGGGCTATGGAGATAAGGCAGGAACAGGATACTGATTAAGGATGATCAGCCATGATCATATTGAATGGTGGTGCAGGCTCGAAGGGCAGAATGGCCTACCCCTGCACCTATTGTCTATTGTCTATCCCAGGGAAATGACATCAAACTGCGAGGGCTTCCTGAAGTGGGATGTGAAAAATCTCAAGTACACTGTTTCAAAATGTTAAAAAAACCTTCTCCCCTTTGGCTAAAGTGCAATGTTTCTCCCTCGCTGTGGATTTTGAGTCTTTGTGGTACAGGTGTCGACGTTATTTTTAAGGCCGGGGTTGGGGCTGTGGGGGTAGATTGAGATATTTTGTTCACTAGGGAGTCAGAGGGTAATGGGGTGAGTAGGCAGGAAGATAGAGGGGATGCCACAGTCAGATCAGCTCAAATCTTATCACAAGGCAGGGTCATCTTGAGGGGCTGAATGGCCTCCTCCTGATTGTTTGCTGATATTGGAAGGTCCCCATTTTGAAGAGAGGTTCGGGATGTTCTGCTTGTCACCCTGGGGACTTGCTTGTCCCTGGAAAACACTGACCCATACCAGACTCTCTGCTCCTCTGGTGACACCCCGAGGTGATATCAGAACAGGAAATCAAGGGCTTGGACCAAGGGGCAGCTTCAAAGGAGCACCTTGAGGAGATGGGGCTTTGGGGAGGCAACTGCCAAATTAGAATTAGGCCATTCGGCCCAACGGGCACACACCGACCCATTGAAGAGTATTCTACCCATACCCATTCCCCTACCCTATTACTCTATATTTCCCCTCGACTAATGCGCCTAATCTACAAATCCCTGATCACTGTACAATTTAGCACGGCCAATCCACTCTAACCTGCACATCCCTGAATGCTGTGGATAATTTAGCATGAGCTGAAAATGTGTTGCTGGAAAAGCGCAGCAGGTCAGGCAGCATTCAAGGAGCAGGAGAATCGACGTCTCGGGCTTATGCAACGCATTTTCAGCTCTGATCTCCAGCATCTGCAGACCTCACTTTCTCCTCGATAATTTAGCATGGCCAATGCACTCTAACCTGCACATCCCTGAATGCTGTGGATAATTTAGCATGGCCAATGCACTCTAACTTGCACACCTTTGGAGGAAACAGGAGCACTCAGAGGAAACCCACGCAGACACAGGGAGGATGTGCAAACTCCACACCCGAGGCTGGAGTTGAGCTCGGGTCCCTGACACTGTGAGGCAGCAGTGCTAACCACTGAGCAGCAAAGGGATCTGAAAGCACAAATAATGGGGGGACTAAAATCCGGGATGATGGAGCTTCCTGAATAGCTCTCTCTGTCACCTTTAATGACAAACGTTCATACCCACCCTGTGACTCATTTCCCTGGAGCGTCGGAGGCTGAGGTGTGACCATCTAGAAGTTTATGAGGAGCATGGACAGGGTGAATGGGCAAGGTCTTTTCCCTGGGGTGGAGGAGTCCAAAACTAGAGGGCAAAGGTTTAGGGGGAGAGGGGGGAGAATTAAAAGGGACCGAGAGGAGTAACCTTTGTCACCCAGAGGGTGGTACGTGTATGGAATGAGCTGCCAGAGGGAGTGGTGGAGGCTGGTACAATTACACCATTTAAAAGGCATCTGGATGGGAAGGTTTTGGAGGGATATGGGCCGGGTGCTGGCAAATGGGACTAGTTCAGTTTCGGATATCTGCTTGGTATGGACATATTAGACCGCAGGGTCTGTTTCCGTGCTGTACCTCTCTATAACATGCTGCTTTTCAAAGAGGACCTTTGCTTTATGCTGTGTCTCCCACAGTCATCCTCGCTGTCTGATGTAAACTTTCTCTGCATCTCTGCCCAGGTGTGGGAAGTCCCCCTGCTTCCCCTCAATCAGGTTTCATTTTCAGCGATAAATAAAGGGCACCTCAAGAGATCAGTTTCAAACCCGGGTAGAGATTTCCATCAGACATGACTCAAACCATTTGAAGGAAAGCACCTGGCTCCCCAACACGAGACCACCCCACCCCCGACACGCCCCCCCCCCCACCTTCTACATCATCAACCCCCAACAGACCTGTAGCACTTTCCAGAAAAACATCAGGTTGACAGAAATATTTGCTGAAAATCTGCTGACCCGCACCTCCCCCATCCCCCAACCCCCCAACCCCTTGGGAGGGGGGGGGCAGCTTGGAGACAAAAAAGGGGGAACTGTGCTGACACCCTGCAGCGTGTGATATCCCCCCCATGTGAGTAGCCAATTAGGTTGACCTGAAATTCGCTTCAAGTCAGTGTAACTCCCTGTTGTGCCTTTCAAATGGACGTGTGTTTTTTTTAACAGGACAGAGCACTCGGATCATTCCCCCTCGACCTGCCGCACAGCAGGGGTGCTTCACTGTCAGAGGAGCACTCCTGGGTGAAAATGCAAGGCCCTGTCAGTTTCTGCAGGAGGTGCTGGTCAGTTTCCTGACCAACGTCAGCATCAACTGAACAGACGGCTAATTATTTTCGCAGTGCTGTCAGCGGCCGTTCACTGGGATAGACCGGGCTGCAGTGTTTCTGACATGATGGAATTCCCTGCGTTTTAAAAGAGGCGGGTGTGTGGTGTGAAGGTGTTGGACTTGTCAAAACAATGACTGCAGATGCTGGAATCCAGATTCTGGATGAGTGGTGCTGGAAGAGCACAGCAGTCCAGGCTTGCAGAACCAGTTGGGGGCAGCTTGGGAGGTGCAAGACAGACTTATCTCATTTTGAGATTTCAGCACTACACTGTGCACTGCAGAGACAAAGCCTGAGAATGTGTGCTCGGCACCCCGCGTCTGCAGGTAAAAAGAAAAAAAAAGGTCTCTCTCTCCAGTTACTGAGAAACAAGTCAGATCAACGAAATCACTGTTGAAAGAGATTGGATAAACTTCAAGAAGCAAGAGAGAGAGAAAGAGAGGGAGAAAGACACACAGGGATTTAATAACATAGGTGGAAACTTTAAAATAGAATGGAATAGAATAAAAACTTGTTGTCGCATGTACTTTTACACGAAAACTACAGGGAAACTTTTTCTAAATTTCCCCAACATGGCTTCCACATCAATGACAGAAGTCATACATGATCATAAAAGGAATGTAATATTCAGATAAATTTCATCACAGTTCAGTTAGCGGTTCCTGGGCTCAGGGAAATCCAATCAGGAATGGCAGAATATCCTGAAGAGGCAGCTGGGATGAGATCTTCATTCCGGGATGAGACCTTCATTCTGGGCGGAGCCCGCCAATTTCTGGGAATAGTTTGATTGTGAAAACTGGGCAGCATGGGCTGGTTGGGCCGAAGGGCCTGTCTGCATGCTGTAGGCCACTATGACTTCATGATTCCTGGCTGAGACAGCGTGCCAGGCCGCTGGAATGCCTGGAAGCTGAAGACGAAGGAGACCTTCACACGAGGAAGAGGCCTCCATGTCGGGAGACTGTTGCACTATGCCAAGACCCCCACCCCTCCCCCTCCAAGTAGCTGGGGCCCAACGAGGACCTGGACCCTCAGCCTAGCCCCTGAGTCCTGCTAAGCCAAGCAGGTGGTGGGGTGGGGGGGAGTCAGCCTGGAACCTGCTCCTCCCTCGCCGGGAGACCCCCGGGCTGGGCTGGTGGGAGGGAACCGCCCTAGAACCTGCTCCTCCCTCGCCGGGAGACCCCCGGGCTGGGCTGGTGGGAGGGAACCGCCCTGGAACCTGCTCCTCCCTCGCAGGAAGACCCCGGGATGGGCTGGATCCGTGCCCTGCATCTCCATTGTGAAGCCTCTTCCCTCACTTGCTGCTCTCCCCTCTTGAAGCGAAAGGCTCTGGAAGAGAAAAGAAACAAAAACAAGAAAGAGCCAAAGAGAAAAAAGAAGGGAAGAGAACAAAGTTGGGGAGAGTGGACAAATCTCGGATTCAGCCCCTCCCCCACTCCACCGCCATCTTGAAAAGATGGCTCTATGACTCTATACCAAAACATTGGAGGACATGAAGCCTGTGTGCATGGCAGCTGATTGTCGGATAATCTCAGGACACAGGTCCCCTAATTCCTTATACCATCCACTGCTCCCTCACCCCAAGAAGCACATTCCTTTATGGGGGAGATGGGAAACCATTCTGACCGCGGAAGCCATTTTCCCTGCTTCGAGGAGACATTGACTGGATTGGGCTGTGACAGCCAGTTCCCTGACTGGATGAAACACATTAATTAAATCACCCTCTCACTGACAGTTCTGTTGGACCTCCACACCCACTGATGAGTCCCCCATGGGGTCTCTCTCTCTCTCTCCATGGGAGCTCGAGCTGAAACAAAATGGCACCACACTATTTAATATTGATTGTCTCTCACCACTAAAAGGTTGCGACCTGATCAGTTTCAACTGTTTAACTCTTCATTGGTTTTAGACGAGTCGTATTGTTAAACAATCTAACGTAGTGAGACCTGTATTATTCTGTAATCAACAGGCAGCCATTTGTAACCATTTATGACTTGTATACGCCTGCAGCTGGGCGATGGGGGTTAGGGCTCATCAGTGCGGAGAGGTCATCCCGAGGGGAGAGGTCATTCCGAGGAGAACGGTCATCCCGAGGGGAGAGGTCATCCCGAGGGGGGAGGTCATTCCGAGGGGAGAGGTCATTCCGAGGGGAGTGGTCATTCCGAGGAGAGTGGTCATTCCGAGGAGAGTGGTCATTGTATGGGGAGAGGTCATTCCGAGCTGAGAGGTCATTCTGAATGGAGAGGTCATTCTGACCGGTGTGGTCATTCTGAGGGGAGTGGTCAACCTGAGGGGAGCGGTCATTCTGAGGGGAGTGGTCTTTCCAAGGGGAGAGGTCATTCCGAAGGGAGACGTCATTCCGAGGGGAGAGGTCATTCTGAGGGGAGAGGTCATTCTGAGCTGTGGGTCAATCCGAGGGGAGTGGTCATTCCAAGGGGAGAGGTCAATCTGAGGGGAGTGATCATTCCGAGGGGAGAGGTCATTCCGAGGGGAGAGGTCAATGCGAGGGGAGCGGTCATTCTTAGGGGAGAGGTCAATCTGAGGGAGAGGTCAATCTGAGGGGAGTGGTCATTCCGAGGGGAGAGGTCATTCTGAGGGGAGCGGTCATTCCGATTGGAGCGGTCATTATGAGGGGAGAGGTCATTCTGCATGGAGAGGTCATTCTGAATGGAGAGGTCATTTCGAGGGGAGAGGTCATTCCAAGGGGAGTGGTCCATCTGAGGGGAGCAGTCATTCCGAAGGGAGTGGTCAATCTGAGGGGAGTGGTCATTCCGAGGGGATTGGTCATTCCAAGGGGAGAGGTCATTCCAAGGGGAGAGGTCATTCCGAGGAGATTTGTCAATCCGAGGGGAGAGGTCGTTCTGAGGGGAGAGGTCATTGACCCCTTCCCATGTTATCGTGAAATTAATAAAGTGTCTATTTCACAAGGGTCTGTGTATGAGGTTTATTGGAAACAGGCCATTTTCCCAACACTTTATCTCTTGTTGCCGTTCCAACAATCCACACAATAACAAGGGGCAGTTTATTCACCCACAGGGTGGTGTGGAGGTGGACGGAGTTGTCAGCGGAAGTGGTGGAGGCTGTTACAACTAGAGCATTTGAAAGCAGTTTGCACAAGTACAGAGGTAGAAGGGTTTCGAGGGACATGGGCTAAATTTAGGCCAGTGGGACAAAGTCATTTCAGGAAGACTGATGTACCCATGCTGTGTGACTCTATGACTCTAAGTATATTCAGAATCAAATTACAACATTTCAAAGGCACCTGGGTGGGGATATGAATAAGAAAGTTTAGAGGGATATGGGCCAAATGCTGGCAAATGAGACTAGATAACTTGGGCTATCAGTTTGGTATGGACGTGTTGGACCGAAGGGTCTCTTTCTGTGCTGTACAGTTCTATGACTCTAGGACTCTAAAAGGAATTACTCAAAACGCCCAAATGCTTGTGTCAACAGCGTGAGTTCATACCACTCCGAGCGTTACGAGAAGGCTGGAGGAAACGATATCTGACTGGAAATGGATATAAACCTTCCCCACCCTATCACCCAGCAGGCAGGAAATCACTTAATTAAAAATATATGGAATCCCAGCACTTAACATGAACCAGCAGAAAGAAATGTTTATTCCTTCCTGTTAAATCTGACATCCACTAACCCCACCACCACCCCCCGGCCCCGCCAAGAAATGCAATGACATTACTGTCACTCTGCAATTACCATTGAGCAGAGCTGAACTGGACTAGCCATAGAAATAGGAGACAGTGAGGTGCTGCAGATGCTGGAGGTCAGAGTTGAGAGTGCGTTGCTGGAAAAGCACAGCAGGTCGGGCAGCATCCGAGGAGCAGGAGAGTCGAGTTTCGGGCCAGAGTCTGATGAAGGGCTCTGGCCCGAAACGTCGATTTTCCTGCTCCTCGGATGCTGCCTGACCTGCTGTGTTTTTCCAGCACCACACTCACTAGCCGTAGAAAGAACTGGCTTCAAGAACAGGCCAGAGGTGAGTAAACCTGTGGCAAATACCTCACCTGCCTCTCCAAAGCCTGTCTAGCATCCAGAAGGCCCGAGTCAGGAGTGTGAGGGAATACTCCCCGCTCGCCTGGATGGGGACACCTCCAACAACACTCATGAAGCTTGACATCATCTAGGACGAAGCAGCCCCCACTCAATTGACTCCAGCCTCAACAGTCAGTCCCTTCAGCACCATTACTCAGTAGCAGCGGTGTATACCATCCACAAGATGCACTGCAACAACTCACTAAGGCTCCTCCAAACCTATTACCTCCATCAACCTGAAGGACACGGGCAGCAAACACAGGGGAACACTGTGTTCTTGATTTGTGTTCCTGACTTACGTTCCACCTCGGTGTCTGTGTCCAGACTCAGGCACTCCCTTTCTAACAGCATGGTGGGCTCTGTACACCAGAGGTAGCCCCTGAAAGCAGCTCACTGTCACTTTCTGAAGACATGAGCAACGAATGTTGGCCAACTGCATCACATGACACAAGGAGCAAAGGACACAGCTGCTAAATCACATATGGACGGGGCGCAGCAAGGTGTGCATTCTTATAGCGCCTCTCAAACTCTGCAGCAGGAAGGCAATAACTGGCCGGGGGCACCCAGCCACAATGTGAGGACTGGAGTTTGACCAGTGCCTGTCACATTGTTAACTTATGAAAGAAAGTTGCAAAGTATTCCGACAAATTATTTTCCTGATGATGGTTAGCGATAGTATTGATCACGTGAAGCTGCCACTAACCTTTAACTTGTGGGGAGTGGAACCTGAAATGCCCAGTGTATTCCTAAACAAGCAAAGAAATCTATTGAAGGTGATATCAAAACATAGAAACTAGGAGCAGGAGGAGGCCGCTCAGCCCGTCGAGACTGCCCCACTATTCAATATGGTCATGGCAAATCATCAAACTCAGGATGACGTTCCTTCCTCCTCCTCAAACCCTTTGACCCTTTAGCCTCAAGAACCATATCGAATTCCTTCTTGAAAGCATTCAGTGTTTGGACCTCACCCTCTCTCTCCGTGACAGGGAGTTCCACAGGAACCCCACCCTCTGGGCGAATGCATGTCTCCTCATCTCGGTCCTAAGTGGCCCACCCTGTACACTGAGACTGTGACCCTCCCTCCCCCCAGTTCTGCCAAATGCACTGGTGAGTTGTCTGATCTGGGACATCCTGTCAGCTGGACTCTGCAGGGGCCATTGAAACCATCTCTCTTTCGGTCTGTGCGTCAGGTCTCTTGCTGCAGTTACCCAGGGTCTGGGTAAGGCCACCCCTTGGATATTCAGATTAGATGAGATTCCCTACAGCGTGGAAACAGGTCCTTTGGCCCAACCAGTCCACACCAACCCTCCAAACAGTAACCCACCCAGACCCATTCCCCTACTCACGCACCTAACACTACGCTGAAAAATGTGTTGCTGGAAAAGCGCAGCAGGTCAGGCAGCTTTTCCAGCGACACATGTTTCAGCTCTGATTGCCAGCATCTGCAGTCCTCACTTTCTCCCACCTAACACTGTGGGCAATTTCCCACGACCAATCCACCTGACCTGCACATCTTTGGATTGTGGGAGGAAACCGGAGCACTGGGAGGAAACTCGCACAGACGAGGGGAGAATGTGCAAACTCCACACAGACAATTGCCCGAGGCTGGAATCGAACCTGGGTCCCTGGTGCTGTGAGGCAGCAGTGGTCTCCCAGTCTGGGGAAGGACAGTCTAAAGGGTCCCACTGAACGTTAACCAGACTGCTTCCCAGGATGGCAGGACTGAGCTATGAGGAAAGACTGGGCTTGTACTCAGATGAAGGAGGGAGGATGTCAGAGAAATAGATCAAATCCTGATGGGACTGGGCAGGCGTGATGTGGGGGGTTAGAAATCACACAGCACTAGGTTCCAGTCTGACCTGCTTGTACTCCCACAGAAACCTGTTGGGACTGGAACCTGGCACTGTACGGTCTGTAACTGGTGGAAGAAATGCTCCTGACGCTGGGGCATGCAACACCAACTAGGGCTCATGGTCTGTGACTCAAGGGCAGGCCATTCAGGACTGAGACGCGGGAGAACATCTTCACTCAGAGAGTCGGGAATGATGGAATTCTCTCCCACAGGAAGCTGCTGGGGCCAGTTCAGGAGGTGGATTCAAGAGGGAGCTGGGGGTGGGCCTGGCAGTTAAAGGGATGGAAGGGCATGGGGAGGGGGAGAGGAGGTCAGCCATGATGGGATAGGATGCTGGGGTGGGGGTTGAGGGGCCGAATGGCCTATTCTAGCGCCTATTTGCTCCGTTTCTGTTTGCTCAGTCTGTGTATGATGGTGTTTCTCACAGCTCCCCGAGTCCCCCCACCCAATTCTCTCTCTCTCTCTCTCTCTCTGATGTTTCCTGCATCTCTCTCTCGTGTCTATCCAAGCTGCTGGAGGTCTCACTGTCCCTCTACAGGTTCTCTCTCTCTCTCCCTCCCTCCCTCTCTCTCCTGGGAGCCTGGACATCACGCTGTCCCCCCACCCCCTCCGCCCTGGATCACTCCAGGAGTGGGACGATGGGGCTGGAGGCGTTTGGATGAATTTGGTGAATTAAAACTGGCACCACAACATGATTGCCACTCGGGTGGTATTAATTCCCGGGAAAGGGCAGGATGGCCTCCCAGTGATTCTCCCTCACCAGTTCCAGGGCTCTCGGCTTTCCAAAGCCCTGACCTGGAAAGGACTGACTGAGTGAATCCACTTTGGAAATTCCCCAGTCCCGCCCCGCAGCCCGGACTGTGCTTTCCCCAGGGAGGTTTATAATGTGGGGGAAACAGCTGACACACACTCACAGCACAGCCACTCACACCCACAGGGACACAGGATGCCGCTAAAGGGCTCCACTGAGATCAGCCTGCTGTCCTACTCCGTGTCGGTAACTGCTCTCTTCATCTGCTCCAACATTGCTCTGGCCTTGTACGTTCGCAGGTTTGGTTTCCAGGTAAGGGAATTCCTCTCCCTCTCTCTCTCTCCGCATTCGCTATCTTGTTCTGGGAACATGCAGCCACGGACTGTCCCTCAAACCAGCCAGACAGCAGCTTTATTTTTATTAAACAGCACAAATTACAGTTAACATGCGGCACTCCCTCAGCACTGACCCTCTGACAGTGTGGCACTCCCTCAGTACTGACCCTCTGACAGTGCGGCACTCCCTCAGCACTGACCCTCTGACAGTGTGGCACTCCCTCAGTACTGACCCTCTGACAGTGCGGCACTCCCTCAGTACTGACCCCCTGACAGTGTGGCACTCCCTCAGCACTGACCCCTTGACAGTGTGGCACTCCCTCAGCACTGACCCTCTGACAGTGCGGCACTCCCTCAGCACTGACCCTCTGACAGTGCGGCACTCCCTCAGCACTGACCCTCTGACAGTGCGGCACTCCCTCAGCACTGACCCTCTGACAGTGCGGCACTCCCTCAGTACTGACCCTCTGACAGTGCGGCACTCCCTCAGTACTGACCCTCTGACAGTGCGGCACTCCCTCAGCACTGACCCTCTGACAGTGCGGCACTCCCTCAGCACTGACCCTCTGACAGTGCGGCACTCCCTCAGCACTGACCCTCTGACAGTGCGGCACTCCCTCAGTACAGACCCTCTGACAGTGCGGCACTCCCTCAGCACTGACCCTCTGACAGTGCGGCACTCCCTCAGCACTGACCCTCTGACAGTGCGGCACTCCCTCAGCACTGACCCTCTGACAGTGCGGCGCTCCCTCAGCACTGACCCTCTGACAGTGCGGCACTCCCTCAGCACTGACCCTCTGACAGTGCGGCACTCCCTCAGCACTGACCCTCTGACAGTGCGGCACTCCCTCAGCACTGACCCTCTGACAGTGCGGCACTCCCTCAGCACTGATCTTCTGACAGTGCGGCACTCCCTCAGCACTGACCCCCTGACAGTGCAGCACTCCCTCAGCACTGACCCCTTGACAGTGCGGCACTCCCTCAGCACTGATCCTCTGACAGTGCAGCACTCCCTCAGTACTGACCCTCCGACAGTGCATCCTCCCTTAGCACTGACCCTCTGACAGTGCGGCACTCCCTCAGCACTGACCCTCTGACAGTACAGCACTCCCTCAGTACTGACCCTCCGACAGTGCATCCTCCCTTAGCACTGACCCTCTGACAGTGCGGCACTCCCTCAGCACTGACCCTCTGACAGTGCGGCACTCCCCCAGCACTGACCCTCTGACAGTGTGGCACTCCCTCAGCACTGACCCACTGACAGTGCGGCACTCCCTCAGCACTGACCCGCTGACTGTGCGGCACTCCCTCAGCAGTGACCCCCTGACAGTGCAGCACTCCTTCAGCACTGACCCTCTGACAGTGCGGCACTCCCTTAGCACTGACCCACTGACAGTGCGGCACTCCCTCAGTACTGACCTTCTGACAGTGCGGCACTCCCTCAGCACTGACCCTGTATAGTGTGGCACTCCCTCAGCACTGACCCTCTGATCGTGCGGCGCTCCCTCAGCACTGACCTTCTGACAGTGCGGCAGACCCTCAGTACTGACCCCCTGACAGTGCAGCACTCCCTCAGCACTGACCCCTTGACAGTGCGGCACTCCCTCAGCACTGATCCTCAGACAGTGCGGCACTCCCTTAGCACTGACACACTGACAGTGCGGTACTCCCTCAGTACTGACCCTCTGACAGTGTGGCACTCCCTCGGCACTGACCCTGTATATTGTGGCACTCCCTCAGCACAGACCCTCTGACCGTGAGGCGCTCCCTCAGCACTGATCTTCTGACAGTGCAGCAGACACTCAGTACTGACCCCCTGACAGTGCAGCACTCCCTCAGCACTGACCCCTTGACAGTGCGGCACTCGCTCAGCACTGACCCTCTGACAGTGCAGCACTCCCTCAGCACTGACCCTCTGACAGTGCGGCACTCCCTCAGCACTGACCCCCGGACAGTGCGGCACTCCCTCAGCACTGACCCTCTGACAGTGCAGCATTCCCTCAGCACTGACCCTCTGACAGTGCAGCACTCCCTCAGCACTGACCCCCTGACAGTGCAGCATTCCCTCAGCACTGACCCTCTGACAGTGCGGCACTCCCTCAGCACTGATCCCCTGACAGTGCGGCACTCCCTCAGCACTGACCCCCTGACAGTGCGGCACTCGCTCAGCACTGACCCCCTGACAGTGCGGCGCTCCCTCAGCACTGACCCTCTGACAGTGCGACAATCCCTCAGTTCTGACCCTCTGACAGTGCATCCTCCCTCAGCACTGACCCTCTGACAGTGCAGCACTCCCTCAGCACTGACCCTCCGACAGTGTGGCACTCCCTTAGCACTGACCCACTGACAGTGCGGCACTCCCTCAGTACTGACCCTCTGACAGTGCGGCACTCCCTCAGCACTGACCCTGTATAGTGTGGCACTCCCTCAGCACTGACCCTCTGACCGTGCGGCGCTCCCTCAGCACTGATCTTCTGACAGTGCAGCAGACCCTCAGTACTGACCCCCAGACAGTGCAGCACTCCCTCAGCACTGACCCCTTGACAGTGCGGCACTCCCTCAGCACTGATCCTCAGACAGTGCGGCACTCCCTTAGCACTGACACACTGACAGTGCGGTACTCCCTCAGTACTGACCCTCTGACAGTGTGGCACTCCCTCAGCACTGACCCTGTATATTGTGGCACTCCCTCAGCACAGACCCTCTGACCGTGAGGCGCTCCCTCAGCACTGATGTTCTGACAGTGCAGCAGACACTCAGCACTGACCCCTTGACAGTGCGGCACTCCCTCAGCACTGACCCCTTGACAGTGCGGCACTCCCTCAGCACTGACCCTCTGACAGTGCGGCACTCCCTCAGCACTGACCCCCGGACAGTGCGGCACTCCCTCAGCACTGACCCTCTGACAGTCAGCACTCCCTCAGTACTGACCCTCTGACAGTGCGGCACTCCCTCAGCACTGACCCTCTGACAGTGCGGCACTCCCTCAGTACTGACCCTCTGACAGTGCGACACTCCCTCAGTACTGACCCTCCGACACTGCGGCACTCCCTCAGCACTGACCCTCTGACAGTGCAGCACCCACTCAATACTGACCCTCTGATAGTGCAGCACTCCCTCAGCACTGACCCCCTGACAGTGCGGCACTCCCTCAGCACTGACCCTCTGACAGTGTGGCACTCCCTCAGTACTGACCCTCTGACAGTGCGACACTCCCTCAGTACTGACCCTCTGACAGTGCGGCACTCCCTCAGCACTGACCCTCTGACAGTGCGGCACTCCCTCAGCACTGACCCTCTGACAGTGCGGCACTCCCTCAGTACTGACCCTCTGACAGTGCGACACTCCCTCAGTACTGACCCTCCGACACTGCGGCACTCCCTCAGCACTGACCCTCTGACAGTGCAGCACCCACTCAATACTGACCCTCTGACAGTGCAGCACTCTCTCAGCACTGACCCTCAGACAGTGTGGCACTCCCTCAGCACTGACCCTCAGACAGTGCGGCACTCCCTCTGTACTGACCCTCTGACAGTGCGGCACTCCCTCAGCACTGACCCTCTGACAGTGTGGCACTCCCTCAGCACTGACCCTCTGACAGTGCAGCACTCCCTCAGCACTGACCCTCTGACAGTGCGGCACTCCCTCAGTACTGACCCTCTGACAGTGCGGCACTCCCTCAGCACTGACCCTCTGACAGTGCAGCACCCACTCAATACTGACCCTCTGACAGTGCAGCACTCCCACAGTACTGACCCCCTGACAGTGCAGCACTCCCTCAGTACTGACCCTCTGACAGTGCGGCACTCCCTCAGCACTGACCCTCCGACACTGTGGCACTCGCTCAGTACTGACCCTCTGACAATGCGGCACTCCCTCAGTACTGACCCTCTGACAGTGCAGCACTCCCTCAGGTCTGACCCCCTGACAGTGCAGCATTCCCTCAGCACTGACCCTCTGACAGTGCGACACTCCTTCAGTACTGACCCCCTGACAGTGCAGCATTCCCTCAGCACTGACCCTCTGACAGTGCGACACTCCTTCAGTACTGACCTTCTGACAGTGCATCCTCCCTCAGCACTGACCCTCTGATAGTGCAGCACTCCCTCAGCACTGACCCCCTGACGGTGCGGCACTCCCTCAGCACTGACCCTCTGACAGTGTGGCACTCCCTCTGTACTGACCCTCTGACAGTGCGGCACTCCCTCAGTACTGACCCTCTGACACTGCGACACTCCCTCAGTACTGACCCTCTGACAGTGCGGCACTCCCTCAGCACGGACCCTCAGACAGTGCGGCACTCCCTCTGTACTGACCCTCTGACAGTGTGGCACTCCCTCAGCACTGACCCTCTGACAGTGTGGCACTCCCTCAGCACTGACCCTCTGACAGTGCAGCACTCCCTCAGCACTGACCCTCTGACAGTGCGGCACTCCCTCAGTACTGACCCTCTGACAGTGCCGCACTCCCTCAGCACTGACCCTCTGACAGTGCAGCACTCCCAAAGTACTGACCCCCTGACAGTGCAGCACTCCCTCAGCACTGACCCTCTGACAGTGCGGCACTCCCTCAGCACTGACCCTCCGACACTGTGGCACTCCCTCAGTACTGACCCTCTGACAGTGCGGCACTCCCTCAGTACTGACCCTCTGACAGTGCAGCACTCCCTCAGGTCTGACCCTCTGACAGTGCAGCACTCCCTCAGGTCTGACCCCCTGACAGTGCAGCACTCCCTCAGCACTGACCCCCTGACAGTGCAGCACTCCCTCAGCACTGACCCTCTGACAGTGCGGCACTCCCTCAGCACTGACCCTCTGACAGTGCAGCACTCGCTCAGCACTGACCCCCTGACAGTGCAGCACTCCCTCAGTACTGACCCTCTGACAGTGCGGCATTATCTCAGCACTGACCCTCTGACAGTGCGGCACTCCCTCAGCACTGACCCTCTGACAGTGCGGCACTCCCTCAGCACTGACCCCCTGACAGTGCGGCACTCGCTCAGCACTGACCCCCTGACAGTGCGGCACTCGCTCAGCACTGACCCCCTGACAGTGCGGCGCTCCCTCAGCACTGACCCTCTGACAGTGCGACAATCCCTCAGTCCTGACCCTCTGACAGTGCATCCTCCCTCAGCACTGACCCTCTGACAGTGCAGCACTCCCTCAGCACTGACCCTCCGACAGTGCGACACTCCCTCAGTACTGACCCTCTGACAGTGCGGCACTCCCTCAGTCCTGACCCTCAGACAGTGTGGCACTCCCTCAGTACTGACCCTCTGACAGTGCGGCACTCCCTCAGTACTGACCCTCAGACAGTGTGGCACTCCCTCAGTACTGACCCTCTGACAGTGCGGCACTCCCTCAGTACTGACCCTCTGACAGTGCGGCACTCCCTCAGCACTGACCCTCAGACAGTGTGGCACTCCCTCAGTACTGACCCTCTGACAGTGCCACACTCCCTCAGTACTGACCCTCCAACACTGCGGCACTCCCTCAGCACTGACCCTCTGACAGTGCAGCACCCACTCAATACTGACCCTCTGACAGTGCAGCACTCCCTCAGTACTGACCCTCTGACAGTGCGGCACTCCCTCAGTACTGACCCTCTGACAGTGCGGCACTCCCTCAGTACTGACCCTCTGACAGTGCGACACTCCCTCAGCACTGACCCTCTGACAGTGTGGCACTCCCTCAGCACTGACCCTCTGACAGTGTGGCACTCCCTCAGCACTGACCCTCAGACAGTGCCGCACTCCCTCAGTACTGACCCTCTGACAGTGCGGCACTCCCTCAGTACTGACCCTCTGACAGTGCGACACTCCCTCAGTACTGACCCTCTGACAGTGCGGCACTCCCTCAGTACTGACCCTCTGACAGTGCAGCACTCCCTCAGTACTGCCCCTCTGACAGTGCAGCACTCCCTCAGCACTGACCCTCAGACACTGCGGCACTCCCTCAGTACTGACCCTCTGACAGTGCGGCACTCCCTCAGCACTGACCCTCTGACAGTGCGGCACTCCCTCAGCACTGACCCTCTGACAGTGCGGCACTCCCTCAGTACTGACCCTCTGACAGTGCGGCACTCTCTCAGTACTGACCCTCTGACAGTGCGGCACTCCCTCAGTACTGACCCTTTGACAGTGCGGCACTCCCTCAGCACTGACCCTCTGACAGTGCGGCACTCCCTCAGTACTGACCCTCTGACAGTGCGGCACTCCCTCAGTACTGACCCTCTGACAGTGCGGCACTCCCTCAGCACTGACCCTCTGACAGTGCGGCACTCCCTCAGTACTGACCCTCTGACAGTGCGGCACTCTCTCAGTACTGACCCTCTGACAGTGCGGCACTCGCTCAGTACTGACCCTCTGACAGTGCGGCACTCCCTCAGTACTGACCCTCTGACAGTGCGGCACTCCCTCAGCACTGACCCTCAGACATTGCGGCACTCCCTCAGTACTGACCCTCTGACAGTGCGGCACTCCCTCAGCACTGACCCTCTGACAGTGTGGCACTCCCTCAGTACTGACCCCTTGACAGTGCGGCACTCCCTCAGCACTGACCCTCTGACAGTGTGGCACTCCCTCAGTACTGCCCCTCTGACAGTGCAGCACTCCCTCAGCACTGACCCTCAGACACTGCGGCACTCCCTCAGTACTGACCCCCTGACAGTGCGGCACTCCCTCAGTACTGACCCTCTGACAGTGCGGCACTCCCTCAGCACTGACCCCCTGACAGTGCGGCACTCCCTCAGCACTGACTCCCTGACAGTGCGGCACTCCCTCAGCACTGACCGTTGGGAAGCCTATCCCACTGCTTCACTGCGTTGGATAATCCCTTCTCAGACCTGTCCCGGAAAATCCCTGCTCAGTCCTGTCCCGGATAATCCCTGCTCAGACCCACCCCGGATAATCCCTGCTCAGACCCACCCCGGATAATCCCTGCTCAGACCTGTCCTGGATAATCCCTGCTCAGACCTGTCCCGGATAATCCCTGCTCAGTCCTATCCCGGATAATCCCTGCTCAGACCTGTCCCGGATAATCCCTGCTCAGACCTGCCCTGGATAATCCCTGCTCAGACCTGCCCTGGATAATCCCTGCTCAGTCCCGCCCCGGATAATCCCTGCTCAGTCCTGTCCCGGATAATCCCTGCTCAGTCCCGCCCTGGATAATCCCTGCTCAAACCTGTCCCTGGAAAATCCCTGCTCAGTCCTGCCCCGGATAATCCCTGCTCAAACCTGTCCCTGGATAATCCCTGCTCAGACCTGTCCCCGGATAATCCCTGCTCAGACCTATCCCGGATAATCCCTGCTCAGACCTATCCCGGATAATCCCTGCTCCGACCTGCTCTGGATATCCTGCCCTGAGACTGACACTCCCAGTTTCCTGTCCTGCTCCTGATGCTGTGAGGGAGAAGTTAGAGTTCAGCCGTTGTCTGGTCAACCAAGGTCCAGCTTCGAGCAGTAAGATCTCTGAGAAACAGGAGCTTTGTAAAATTGAGTGCCCTTACGCGTGAGTCCGGTTTTGCTCTGGGATTCCGTTAACTGATGGCTCAGGATTTGGGATCATTGATACCTGCTGCTGACAGATGATTTCCTTGTTTTTGTAAGACATCTGCGAATTCTAACTCCCTCTTCTTCCTGTCAAACCATTGATACATGCAGTGATGGGACGTTCTCATCGCTGGATGGGCCCAGTATTTATTGTCCATCCCTAGCTGCCCCTTGAGAAGGTGGGAGTCTAGACTCGAGTGGTGCTGGAAAAGCACAGCAGGTCAGGCAGCATCCGAGGAGCAGGAGAATCAACGTTTCGGCCAAAAGCCCTTCATCAGGCCCTTTGACAGAGCATGGATTCTCCTGCTCCTGGGATGCTGCCTGACCTGTTGTGTGTCTCCAGCACCACTCGAATCTAGACTCTGATCTCCAGCGTTTGCAGTCCCCCACTTCCACCTTGACAGAGTCGGAGGGGGGTGAGCTGCCATCTTGAACCACGTGCTGTAGGTGGACGCTGAATGCCCTGAGGGAGGGAATTCCAGGATTTTGACCCAACAACAGTGAAGGAACGGCCAATATGTTTCTGAGCCAGGATGCTGAGTGGCTGGGAGGGGAACTTGCAGGGGGTGGTGTTCCCGTGTATCTCCTGCCTCCTGGATGGAAGTGGCTGTGGGTTTGGAAGGTGCTGCCCGAGGAGCTTTAGTTAACTTCTGCAGCACGTCTTGTGGACGGCTGTGACTGAGCATCGGTGCTGAAGGGACTGGACGTGGTCCTTATCGTGCTGACTGCCTTGGCCTGGATAATGTTTTCAGTTGATATTCTCTGCTTTTTCTACCTGGCTGCAGACCGAGGCTGTTGGGGATGTGTTGTGTTCAGCAGGGGGGGTGTATCACACAGCCCACAGAATCTGTCCCGGATAATCCCTGCTCAGACCTGTCCCCGGATAATCCCTGCTCAGACCTGTCCCCGGATAGTCCCTGCTCAGACCTTTCCCGGATAATCCCTGCTCAGGCCTGTCCCGGATAATCCCTGCTCAGACCTTCACCGGATAATCTCTGCTGAACCCCGCCCTGGATAATCCCTGCTCAGATCTGCCGCGGATAATCCCTGCTCAGACCTGTCCCGGATAATCCCTGCTCAGACCTGTCCCGGATAATCCCTGCTCAGACCGGCCCCCGGATAATCCCTGCTCAGACCTGTCCCGGATAATCCCTGCTCAGACCGGCCCCTGGATAATCCCTGCTCAGACCTATCCCGGATAATCCCTGCTCAGACCGATCCCTGGATAATCCCTGCTCAGTCCTGTCCTGGATAATCCCATCTCTGACCAGCCCCCGGATAATCCCTGCTCAGACCTGTCCCGGATAATCCCTGCTCAGACCGGCCCCTGGATAATCCCTGCTCAGACCTATCCCGGATAATCCCTGCTCAGACCGACCCCTGGATAATCCCTGCTCAGTCCTGTCCTGGATAATCCCTGCTCAGACCAGCCCCCGGATAATCCCTGCTCAGACCTGTCCCCGGATAATCCCTGCTCAGACCTGTCCCCGGATAATCCCTGCTCAAACCTGTCCCGGATAATCCCTGCTCAGACCTATCCCAGATAATCCCTGCTCAGTCCTGTCCCGGGTAATCCCTGCTCAGACCTATCCCGGATAATCCCTGCTCAGTCCTGTCCTGGATAATCCCTGCTCAGTCCTGTCCTGGATAATCCCTGCTCAGACCTATCCCGGATAATCCCTGCTCTGACCTACTCTGGATAATCCCTGCTCAGACCTGTCCCGGATAATCCCAGCTCAGACCGGCCCCTGGATAATCCCTGCTCAGTCCTGCCCCGGATAATCCCTGCTCAGTCCTGTCCCGGATAATCCCTGCTCAGACCTATCCCGGATAATCCCTGCTCAGACCTGTCCCGGATAATCCCAGCTCAGACCGGCCCCTGGATAATCCCTGCTCAGTCCTGCCCCGGATAATCCCTGCTCAGTCCTGTCCCGGATAATCCCTGCTCAGACCTATCCCGGATAATCCCTGCTCAGACCTGCTCTGGATAATCCCTGCTCTGACCTGCTCTGGATATCCCGCCCTGAGACTGACACTCCCAGTTTCCTGTCCTGCTCCTGATGCTGTGAGGGAGAAGTTAGAGTTCAGCCGTTGTCTGGTCAACCAAGATCCAGCTTCGAGCAGTAAGATCTCTGAGAAACAGGAGCTTTGTAAAATTGAGTGCCCTTACGCGTGAGTCCGGTTTTGCTCTGGGATTCCATTAACTGATGGCTCAGGATTTGGGATCATTGATACCTGCTGCTGACAGATGATTTCCTTGTTTTTGTAAGACATCTGCGAATTCTAACTCCCTCTTCTTCCTGTCAAACCATTGATACATGCAGTGATGGGACGTTCTCATCGCTGGATGGGCCCAGTATTTATTGTCCATCCCTAGCTGCCCCTTGAGAAGGTGGGAGTCTAGACTCGAGTGGTGCTGGAAAAGCACAGCAGGTCAGGCAGCATCCGAGGAGCAGGAGAATCAACGTTTCGGCCAAAAGCCTTTCATCAGGCCCTTGGACAGAGCATGGATTCTCCTGCTGCTCGGATGCTGCCTGACCTGTCGTGTGTCTCCAGCACCACTTGAATCTGGACTCTGATCTCCAGCGTTTGCAGTCCCCCCACTTCCACCTTGACAGAGTTTAGGGGGGGGCGGTGAGCTGCCATCTTGAACCACGTGCTGTAGGTGGACGCTGAATGCCCTGAGGGAGGGAATTCCAGGATTTTGACCCAACAACAGTGAAGGAACGGCCAATATGTTTCTGAGCCAGGATGCTGAGTGGCTGGGAGGGGAACTTGCAGGGGGTGGTGTTCCCGTGTATCTCCTGCCTCCTGGATGGAAGTGGCTGTGGGTTTGGAAGGTGCTGCCCGAGGAGCTTTAGTTAACTTCTGCAGCACATCTTGTGGACGGCTGTGACTGATCATCGGTGCTGAAGGGACTGGACGTGGTCCTTATCGAGCTGACTGCCTTGGCCTGGATAATGTTTTCAGTTGATATTCTCTGCTTTTTCTACCTGGCTGCAGACCGAGGCTGTTGGGGATGTGTTGTGTTCAGCAGGGGGGTGTATCACACAGCCCACAGAATGCAGCTGAAGGCATTTTGTAACTGTGGGAAGTTCTCTCTCTATAAACTCCCCCAGTCACCTGCCTGTGGCCTTCCGTGCTGGCGCTAAGTGAGGTATTGGTGGCTCATTGTGTGGTGATGCCTCTGAATTACAGAGAACCACGGGAACACCGAATCCTACTCGGCTGCTGCCTGTAATCTGAAGGAGGCCAGAGTCAGAGCTCTCTCCCTGACCCACACATCGGGCAGTGCAACCAACACAGACCCTCAGCGTGGTAACATGGTCTTCATTAAGGAAGTAAAGAGCATGTCTTTATCTAACAGCCTTTTACTAGTCACAGAGTCATTCAGGGTGGAAACTGACCCTTCGGTCCAACAAGTCCATACCAAACCAAGTGGTCCCATCTTGTTGGATTTATTTATTCCTCGTGACTGACCAGGATGTATTGGCCATCCCTCGCTGACCTTGAGAAGGTGCTGAGGTAATTGAGAGGCCACTGCAGCAGATAGTTAAGAGCCAACCACATTGCTGTGGGTCAGGAGTCACATGTAGGCCAGACCAGGTGGGATTGGCAGATTTCCTTCCCTAAAGGGCAGGAGTGATTCTGATGGGTTTTTCTGACAATCAGCAACGGTTCCATGGTCATCAGGAGATCCTTAACTCCAGAATTATTTCAGCTTGGCCCATCTCCCTCCAAACACTTCTTATTCATGTACTTTATCTATGTTTCTTTTCAATGTTGTAACTGCTCCCGCATCGACCTCACACTCACCCACCAACCACCCTCTGTGTTTAAAACAAAAATATCCCGCATGTCTTTATTAAATCTCTCGCCTCTCACCTTAAAAATGTGGCCCTTAATCTTGAAATCCCCCATCCTAGAGAAAAGACAGCTCCCATTCACCTTATCCCTTAGTCCCTAGTGATCTTACAAACCTCTCCCAGGTCACCTCTCATTCCAGAGAAAAATGGGCCAGTCTCCCCAGCCTCTCTTTCTAACTCCATTCCTGGCAACAACTCTTCCAGCTTAATATTATCCTTCCGATAACAGGGAACGTCCGGATCATCTATCACAGCTCTTCAGCCAGGGGGTGTTTTTTTGAACTGGAGGCCCCAGTTCATCTTGTCACTGAATGAGGAGGTCCCTGTTCATCGCCGTTCTCCTTGTGGGCTCTTGCTGTTGCATGACCCGCTGTTACGACAGTGACTGGGCGCCAAAAGGGTTTTGTTGGCCTTAAAGGCTGGACAGACGCCCAGAGCAGTGGACAGGTCAGGTCTGTATTTGTAAATACACACTAACGGGCCTCACTGGCCATAGGTACATTCCCAGGACAGTACACAGAACGCCTGCTGACTTCAATCCAGTCCGATCCGGACATATTCAGCCCCTCAAACCTGCAATGATGAGATTGCTGCACAATCCCACTTATCCCGATGCCTGACGGGAGAGAGGTTGGACAGATTGGGACAAAGCAGACCGAGAAGGGACATGATTGTGTGACAAGGTGAGGGGCACAGACAGGATGAAGCATTTCCCCCCCAACCCTCCCCTCCCCAGTCCAGGTATTTGTGACCAGAGGGTGTTGGTTGAAGGTTAGGGACAGGAGGTTTCGAGGGGATGTGAGGGTGGTAGGAATTTGCAACTCGCTGCCTGTGAGGGTGGGAGAGACAGAAAGCTGCGGAACATTTCAGGTTTAGCTGGGATGGGAAACAGGATCAGAATAGCTGGGGCCTTGTTTTTGACACAACGCACACTCAGTAGGCCTCCATCTGTGTTACTCATCTCAATGACTCACAGCATCAGTAAATGAGAGAGAAACAAGAGATAATGTTCTGAAAGATTCCGGGAAACTGTTGCTCCAAACTGAAATGTTAACTCTTGTTTTCTCTCCCTCTCCCACAGACGTTGCCTGACCTGACCTGACCTGACCTGTAAAAGCAGGCCCAGGCCTGTTCTCAGAGTTTTGCTCACATTCCTGTTTGCCTGGGTGCCAGAACCACCATTCCTTTTATAGCTGTGTTTGTTTCGTTTTGATTTTCTGGATGTCCAGCATCTGCAGTATTTTGGCTCTTTGTCAGGAATGTAACGACCTGATCTCTGCTGATCCTTTATAACCACCATCTCCCCTTTCACTTTTCAGTGTCTCAACTGCCAGCCAAGAAGCAGAAACACCAGTCACGGTAAGGGAACCCCGCTGAATGATTGCTCGTTCTCTCACAGACAGACACACACAGGTACATAACACACATACACACACACATATACATACACAGACAGACACACACAGGTACATACACACAGATATACACACATACACACACATATACATACACAGACAGACACACACAGGTACATACACACAGATATACGCGCATATACACACACATATACATACATAGGCAGACACGCACAGGTACATACACACAGATATATGCACATACACACACACGTATACATATACAGACAGACACACACAGGTACATACACACAGATATATGCACATACACATATACATACACACAGATATACGCACACACACATATACATACACAGACAGACACACACAGACAGATATACACACACACATATACATACACAGACAGACACACACAGATACATACACACAGATATGCACATACGCATATACATACACACAGATATACGCGCATACACAGGCAGACACGCACAGGTACATACACACAGATATATGCACATACACACACACATATACATACACAGGCAGACACACACAGATATACGCACATACACACACACATATACATACACAGGCAGACACACACAGGTACATACACACAGATATATGCACATACACACACATATACATACACAGGCAGACACACACAGACACATACACACAGATATACCCACATACACACACATATACATACACAGGCAGACACACACAGATATACGCACATACACACACACATATACATACACAGGCAGACACACAGATATACACACACAGGTAGACACACACACACACATGAATATACAGATACACACACACAGGTAGACACACACACACACAGATACATACAGACACACACACACACAAACATACATTAACAGATACATACACACGGACTCAGACACACACAGATTCTGGATCAGAGTGGTACTGGAAAAGCACAGCAGTTCAGACATCATCTGAGGAGCAGGAGAATCGATGTTTCAGGCAAAGGCCTTCATCAGGAACAGATACATACACACACACACACACATACACAGACACAGATATATACACAGATGCACACACATAGATAAGCAAACACACAGACATATACACACGCACACACATAAATTAACACAGATACATACACACAAACACAGACATACACACACACAGATACATGCATAACACAGATACATATACACATAGACAAACATGCCCACAGGCAGACATATACACAGAGACAAAGACACATACACACACATATAGACAGACCCACACATACACATCCAGATACTCTCACACAAAGTTAAGACCATGCAAACAATGATACCGGTGTCTCTGCAGCTTATAACTGTACGAGAGCCAGGTCTGGCAGGTCAGGGAGTGTATGAATGCTAATTATTGAGGCAATAAAAACAGTTGTCATTAGCAACAAGGAGATAATCACAACCTTTCCCATCTCCGTACCTCACCAGTGGAGCAGCTCCGCTGTGTGTGAGAGAGAGAGAGAGTGGTAGAGAGAGAGAGAGAGAGAGAGAGTGGGAGAGAGCGAGAGAGAGAGAGAGAGAGAGAGAGTGAGAGAGAGAGAGAGGGAGCGAGTGAGAGAGAGAGAGTGGGAGAGAGAGAGAGAGTGGGAGAGAGAGAGAGAGTGGGGGAGGAGAGAGAGAGTGGGGGAGAGAGAGAGTGGGAGAGAGAGAGAGAGTGGGAGAGAGAGAGAGAGTGGGAGAGAGAGAGAGTGGGGGAGGAGAGAGAGAGTGGGGGAGAGAGAGAGAGAGTGGGGGAGAGAGAGAGAGAGAGTGGGGGAGAGAGAGAGAGAGAGTGGGGGAGAGAGAGAGAGAGTGGGGGAGAGAGAGAGAGAGAGTGGGGGAGAGAGAGAGAGAGAGTGGGGGAGAGAGAGAGAGAGAGTGGGGGAGAGAGAGAGAGAGTGGGGGAGAGAGAGAGAGAGTGGGAGAGAGAGAGAGAGAGAGAGAGTCTGAGAGAGAGAGAGAGAGTGGGAGAGAGAGAGTAGAGAGAGAGAGTGGGAGAGAGGGAGAGAGAGAGAGTCTGAGAGAGAGAGAGAGAGTGAGAGGGAGAGTGGGAGAGAGAGAGAGAGAGAGAGTGAGAGGGAGAGTCTGAGAGAGAGAGAGAGAGAGAGAGAGAGAGAGAGAGAGAGTGAGAGGGAGAGTGGGAGAGAGAGAGAGACACACACACAGAGTTAATGTGGTGAGAACCTTGTTGAGGACGGTACAGTAATGCATCTATAACCTGCAACCCCTTAGGGATCACATCAGTCTGTATTTTACTGAATTACACAAAGATACAAAACAGAGCAGTAACTCCAGGTTAGCCAGTAGGGAGGGAGGGGAGGGGCAGAGTGGTCATGTCTGTAATCCAGTACCGAGGGAAGACAGTACAAATTCCATTCTGGCCTCTGATGGGATTTTCACTTATATCCATAAAGCTGTAATGCCGAGCAGGATCCATGACAAATATCATTGTTTAATTTTATAGAGCACCCCACCTCCTGCGCTGACTTGCCCTCACTCTCCCCTCCAATGTTCCAGGAGGCCAGCAGGTCAAAGGCAACAACAACTGGCCTGAACATAGCACCTCCATATCCACAGGGAATGTACAGCACTCCTAACCCTGGACAGAGATATCCTGTAGAAGTAGATAGACTCTTGATGACCAAGGGGACAATAGACAATAGACAATAGGTGCAAGAGTAGGCCATTCTGCCCTTCGAGCCTGCACCACCATTCAATATGATCATGGCTGATCATCCTTAATCAGTATCCTGTTCCTGCCTTAGCTCCATAACCCTTGATCCCACGATCCTTGAGAGCTCTATCCAACTCTTTCTTAAATGAATCCAGAGACTGGGCCTCCACTGCCCTCTGGGGCAGAGCATTCCACACAGCCACCACTCTCTGGGTGAAGACGTTTCTCCTCATCTCTGTCCTAAATAGTCTACCCCGTATTTTTAAGCTGTGTCCTCTGGTTCGGCACTCACCCATCAGCGGAAACATGTTTCCTGCCTCCAGAGTGTCCAATCCTTTCATAATCTTATATGTCTCAATCAGATCCCCTCTCAGTCTTCTAAACTCAAGGGTATACAAGCCCAGTCGCTTCAATCTTTCAGTGTAAGGTAATCCCGCCATTCCAGGAATTGACCTCGTGGGGATGAAAGATAATTGAGGCTATTAAGGTTGGCCCTGCTGCCTCACAGCGCCAGGGACCTGGGTTCAATTCCAGCCTCGGGTGACTGTCTGTGTGGACTTTCCTCAGATAGTCCAAAGCTGTGCAGGTTAGGGTGGAATGGCCAGGCTAAAGTGCCCACTGTGTTCAGAGATGTGCAGACCAGGTGGGTTAGCCATGGGAAATGCAGGGTTACAGCGAGGTGGTGGGTCTGCTGGAATGGGCTTTGAAAAGTGGACTCGAGGGGCCGAGTGGCTTGCTTCCACACTCCAGGGATTCTGTGCAGGAATGTCGTGTTGTGGTTGAAATCAGATCAGTTATGACCTTATTGGAAGGAGGACCAGGCTGAAGGGTGTTGTATACCCCACCCCCCCCAGGGCTTCCCCAGACACAGGGATCAAACAGAATGTGACATTGAGCTGTGTAAGGAGATATTAGTGATACTCCCCACAGCTCAGGAGTAAGGTAAAGGTGAGAGAGCAAGAGGTTCCAGAGACTGGACTCACTAGGAAATCTGGGATTGTTCAGAGAGGTCAGGATTTTAAAGCTGCAGAAATCTCGGGAGGATTATGTGTGGTTGGAGGAGGTGAGAGTTGTGGGGAGGACTGGGTGAGATGGGGGATAGCCTTGAACACAAGGAGGAGAATTTTCACGTCAAAGTTCGGTGCTGACAGAAGCCAGTGAGTACGGGTGTGATGGGTGAATGGCCTAGAGGCTAGGGCCTCTGTTTTACCCTCCCCTGAGAGGCATCGCCCCCCCCCCTCAACCCCCTGGGCCTGGGGTGCAGTAAGCCCTCAGTACCACCCTGGGAGGGACCGTCAAACTGAAGCCAGAGTACTCGGAGCTCTGACATGCCGAACCAAGTCAATCCCTTCCTCCGTCAGTCAGTGACCCCGAGGCTAGGAGGAGGTTCAGGGTGGGAGAGGCAGAACGTTTCCTGGCTTGTGACTTTGATCGGAATACCCGGGTGGCAGGGCCCTCCTGTGGTACAGCTGGTTGACTGGCGTGGGTTCGACAATCTGAGAAAATAAAAACTAGGAGGAGCCCCCATCACTGTAGAATCCCTACAGTGTGGAAACAGGCCCTTCGGCCCAGACCCTCCAAAGAGTAACCCGGCCAGACCCACTCCCACTCCCCTGCATCGACTAATGCACCCAACCTAAGCATGTCTCCACACTACAGACAATTTAGCCTGGCTAGTCCACCTAACCTGCACATCTTCGGACTGTTGAAGGGAACCAGATCAAACCACACAGACGCGGGGAGAATGTACAAACTCCACTCAGACAGTCACCCGAGGCTGGAATTGAACCCGGGTCCCTGGTGCTGTGAGGCAGCAGCGCTAACCACTGAGCCGCCCATCACTCAGCAAGTCCTTTTATAACCCCTCTTTGTTCATTCATGGGGACGTGTTTGCTGAATCATCCTTCGAACTGAGAGACACTCTAGGCCACTTCAGGGGGAGGGGTCACACTGCTGAAGGGCTGGAACCACATGTAGGCCCGAATGGATTCATACGGCAGATTTCCGTTCCCTGAGGGACCTCGATCACCGTTTTCTTAGAAACGGTTTCACGGTTACCTACTACTAAGACGAGTTTTGAATTCCCAGTGTTAATGGCTGGACGACAGTTTCACTGGTTGCTGTAGTGGGATTTGAACCAATGACTCTGGGGCGTAATCCTCGGTCCATGAATTAACTGACATCGCCACCACCCCATAGCCCCTCAACTTCCAAACACGCTGTGTTTGCTCAACTGCCCCCACTGCCAACATCCCTCACTCCCTTTGTTGACCACAAATTCATATTTTTCAAAGCTCAGTGATCCACCGATCTCTGGGGAAGACACTGACAGAGATGAGTTGGGCAATGACAGAGGAGATCCCTCCTCGGCTCTGTTTTACACAGGCGATCCCCTTGGATCCCAGATTTCCCCACAAGGGGGGAGACATCCTCTCAGCATCGAACCTTTGTGTCAAATTCCCTCAGGATCCCACCTCTCTCTGTGAGATCAGCCTCTCGGTCTCCCAGACCTGCTCAACAGGTTTGGTCTAAACTGCAAACTCTTTCCTCATAAAACAATCAGATTTTTAAAAAATTACTCATTCACAGGATGACGTGAAATTTGAAAGGGTTCAGAAAAGATTTCCAAGGATGTTGCCAGGGTTGGAGGATTTGAGCTACAGGGAGAGGCTGAACAGGCTGGGGCAGTTTTCCCTGGAGCGTCTGGGGCTGAGGAGTGACCTTATAGAGGTTTACAAAATTATGAGGGGCATGGATAGGATAAATAGACAAAGTCTTTTCCCTGGGGTCGGGGAGACCAGAACTAGAGGGCATAGGTTTAGAGTGAGAGGGTAAAGATATAAAACAGACCTAAGGGGCAACTTTTCCACGCAGAGGGTGGTACGTGTATGGAATGAGCTGCCAGAGGATGTGGTGGAGGCCGGTACAATTACAGCATATAAAAGGCATCAGGATGGGTATATGAATAGGAAGGGTTTGGAGGGATATGGGCCGGGTGCTGGCAGGTGGGACTAGGTTGGGTTGGGATATCTGGTCGGCATGGACGGGTTGGATTGAAGGGTCTGTTGCCATGCTGTACATCTCTATGACCCTGAGGGTTTACTGTCCCCATCCCACAGGGTGGTTAGGGGTCAGTCACAATTACCGTGGGTCTGGAGTCACGTGTAGTCCTGGTGGATTTCCATCCCTTCAGGACATTAGTGAACCTGATGGGGATTTCCGCGAATCGAAAATGGGTTGATGGTCATCATTGGATTCTTAATTCCAGATTGTTATTGAATTTAAATTCCACCATCTGCTGTAGCAGGATTCAAACCCGCCTTCCCAGAACATGACCTGGGTCTTTGAATTAATAGACCACTGGACCATGACCTCCTGCAAAATATCCAGATCATGTAACACCCTACTAACCAGGACAGGGTGGAGATACTGGGCTAACATCTCACACATAACTCCTCCCCGGTCAGAGTTGGAAAAATGTTAGGAATTCAGGCCTGCCCCATGGTATTCCCCCTTGGGGCAGGGTTTACAGGGAGTGGGACTGAGTGTGGTCACTGTACGGACAGGCCCAGGGTTTACAGGGAGTGGGACTGAGTGTGATCGCTGTACGGACAGGCCCAGGGTTTACAGGGAGTGGGACTGAGTGTGATCGCTGTACGGACAGGCCCAGGGTTTACAGGGAGTGGGACTGAGTGTGATCGCTGTACGGACAGGCCCAGGGTTTACAGGGAGTGGGACTGAGTGTGATCGCTGTACGGACAGGCCCAGGGTTTACAGGGAGTGGGACTGAGTGTGATCGCTGTACGGACAGGCCCAGGGTTTACAGGGAGTGGGACTGCTCCTGACCTCACAGCCTGGGTCCCAGAGACGTGAGCTGCCCCAGGCCTGCTCCATGGCTCACAGCCTGAGACTCCTTCCCGAGAGAATGTGTCCTGCTGTTTTGGCAGGGACCGAGAGCTGAGACCCTGTCTCCATGTTCTCCATCAACCCTGTCTCAAATACTTGAGTCCAGAGGTGAGGAGATTACCCCAGTCAACCCCAAGATGATGGAAAGACATCAGTTTTATCCATCCGTGAGAGTGTGTGTGTGTGTGTGTCTGTGAGAGAGAGAGAGTGTGTGTGCGACTGTACGTGTGTGTG